>NC_090875.1:4309260-4311760 GCF_036669935.1 Montipora foliosa | reverse complement strand
TCAATATTCCGCGATTAAAAACCGAATATTCAATATTCCTTTGCAATTTTGAGCCCATATTCAATATTCTTTCACAATTTTAAGCCGGTATTCAATATTCATTATTCCGCTTCAACCCCCGAGAGAACTGTGCTATAAACTGTGACTGTAACCTGATCCTACTACACACAACTGTCAATTCTTGTTTGCCAAGATAAATGTCAGTGGCATTTAAAGCATGGACCACAACGAAGGAGCTACAGTATTGCTCGTCCAGACGATTGCGAACACTTAGCTACCTTGCCTGCTTCTCACGTTTAAGTGCCATGTGATAGAGGAATATGTTAGCGGACGTACTATCAGTAGTGATGGCGTACATTTCACGGCAAACTACCCATTGCATGCTTTACTATGGCGTTCGCTGTTTCAGCAAATGCTCAGTCCTAACTTTTCTAGCAAAATCTAACTCGTATTTATGGCCAATTTTGCATATCTAACAACAGCAAATGGAGATATGGTACGGCTCACTAGGAATTATTCTTATTCATTTCGTAAACATTCCACATTATCATTTCCGAGATTACTGAAAAGAAATGTATAGATCGCGATCGACCTTAATTGAGCCTGATTTCAGCAATAACCTGAACAAAACACATCGAAATCCGAATATGTTGCCACTTCGAGTTTTTTGGGGGGAGGGGGGCTATCTCAAAAGTGGCGCTACCTTCCCAACAGTTTTGTCCAGGATTGTCTGAAAACAATGGTAATTTGTTGTCGTCGTAAAACGCAACATTTACGGAAGATACGAAGTTGTTATTCTCCACAATTACGGTTCGATGGATTATCTTTATTGTTGTTGTTATTGGGCACCATTTTCAGAAAGTGGGATATGCCACATTCACAAAGGCGCTTTTTCGAGGATGGGATTTTCCGTGACACAATATTGCGTTACAACAGTATCTTACGCAGAGGTACAAAAATGGCCATTGAAAGTTCTTTCATCGTAAAATTCCCATTCTGTTTCCACCAGTGAAAAGTATTGCAGCGTACATTTGGTATCTAGAGGTACAATTCCTGTCTATATGTACAAAATATTTAGTAGACAATTGACCTCAGTGTTAACGATCGACATATTGTCCTTTGCGTTACTTCCACAATGCTAAGAATATTAGCAAGGGTTTTCTTAAAACGTAATTCAAACCTCACCAAAACATGTAAACCGTGTGTTTGGTACTGAAAATGTGATGTTATACTATGTTTTTTTGCCGTTTTTTGAAATAAATGCATTTTCTTGTGCGGCACAAAAAATGACATCATGTTCTACTTATGTAAATAAATGAAGACAAAAGACAAAACGGTGTTCCACACAGTACTCCACAAGCATTTGGGGATTTTCGAGGCCAGTGTGGTACATTTCGATACTACTTGAATGGTTATGGATAGAATTTCATACTGCGAAGTAACTGACTATGAATTTGTCCCCTGGAATAGAGAAATCCCTTCATTTTGAACAGTACTCCATTGTATTGCCGGAACTTAAAAGATTAATTGAGTAATGAAGTTCTTATTTATATTCGTTCGATGGAGTACTGTGGTAAATGGTCTTAAAACCGAACTTTACAGTCTGGACGCCTATGAATAAGACAGTTAGGATTACAATGGTTATTACTAAAGGCTTATTTGAACCGAAAGACGAGCAAAATAGCAACATTTTTGTCGGAATATATGGAGTACTGTTGCGGAAACCTGTGCTATAAACCATGACTGTAACCTGATCCTCCCACACACAACTGTCAATTCTTGCTTGCCAAGATAAATGTCAATGACATTTAAAGCAATGAAATGCAACATTGATAAGGGGGGCTATCTCAAAAGTGACGCTACCTTCCCAACACTTTTGTCCAGGATTGTAGTTAATGTACTGAGAACATTGTATCATTACATTGATCTTAAACACTTTCAAACACCAGTTTTAATAATCCACATATATTCTGTCCTTTAAGTGTGATGCAACACACCCTATGGCTTGTTTTAGGCTTATGTACACAGTACACCACCAAATGTGGGTACCACTGACTGTCAAATGTCAAAGGCACATTTCAGATACCATTAGCTTCAAAAGCCTACAAGCCATTATTAATAGTTCTGAATTTTATGTCAGCAGTTACAGTAGATGGAGGTAATTAGCTTGCAGGGCATAACATTATCCTCATTAATTACATGCCAATAGCAGATGGTACTTTTGTGGGTGATGAGGATATCAATTTCGTTTCAAGTCAAAATGGTACATGGTAATCAAATAATAATATCATTGTTATCATTGTTATCATGTTATTGGCTAATTTTCCTAATTAACACGCAGCTGCTTTGATTTATAGTTTATTGAACGTGACGTAAAAGGGGAATAAATTGAACGCGGGATTACGTAACATGCAGACAGTGCACAGATTACTGTTCTTAGTGCTACAACGACAAAGCTCATTCTCAGGACTTTAGGTCTCTGCATCGTGATTTTTTGGCT
>NC_090875.1:4291760-4304260 GCF_036669935.1 Montipora foliosa | reverse complement strand
TGCTCACTTGTTCCTATATTGCCTTTACGAACGTTCTAAAACGTTCTGGAGCGTTTTAAGATATGAAAACCTCCCTCTTTGTCACGTCGATACTGGAAGCCTTTTTTTTCTTGTTATTATGATTATGATATAACAGTCGGTATACTTTATACTTAGTTAATCGAGGAAGGCAAAAGGAAAAAAAAAACTCGTAAGAGCACGAGTGAGCATCGCTCTTATCGTGGACGTAATTATCTTAATTTGTTGGTATTTTCAAGGAGACTTAAGAGGTCCCTAAATTATGTTTAGCTATGTCGTTGAAGTCAACTTCAGCTTTTAAACCAGCCTGTTTCGATTAGCGTATGTCCAAACTAAACGCTATACACTGACTGAAAGGAAAATGTGTCAAACGCAACACAATGGTTTGCGGTTTTTCTAACCTGCGATCAGGCGTACTTTTCTTTAGAGAGGGCGCGAAAAGGTATGCCTGATACAATTTCTGGACTTCACTCTGATTTGCGGAAAAACAATAGAGCTCTTGGAGCCTCCCTTCGATTGGTTACAGAAATGCAAATCATACTTTAGTAAATAATATTCACTCAGTAAAAAATGACCAGTATTTACAAGGCTAAAAAATTTGAAAAGTAAAGAAACCGAACGTTTTCGGCGTTAAGCCATCTTCAGGGTATTTTGACCGTCCGCATGAGTGTGTATTTATGTTCATCAGGTAATTCCCGATGGGAAGAGTTTCGCTAAGTAGCAATGAATTTGTTTGTTTAAAGCAGGTTGCCATGGTTGAATCATTAGGCCTTCAAAAATTCTACGTTTGTGAAAGGATTGCGCCGTGCAGAGTATACGCCAGCTAAAAGAATGCGAAGGATTTTCACGTAGGTGACGGGCAGGTTCAGAGTCATTACATGCGTTGGAATGCTTTTGAATTCGCACCTCCAAATTTCTCATGTTCTCGCCGATGTAACTGTCACCGCAAGAGCAGTCTCCTTTGTAGACCACATGTGATCGATGAGTGTTTTTGTCTTTCAAATTGAAAAGGCTTTTGATCTGTTTAGTTTGCCAAAGGATGATGAAAATGTGATTGAAACCCGTGAATTTGTTCGATTTGGAAATGAAGGTTTTACTAAGTCTTTCGTTTCTGCTGCGCTCCTCGAAAAGGAAATTAGGAATCAAAATATCATCTTCTGGTGGATCTTTTCGCGCCCTCTCTAAAGAAAAGTATACACCTGATCGCAGGTTAGGGTTTTTCGTGAAGCTTCTGTTTCTGTTTCTGATTCTTCAACAAATATGACTCCATATACGTCTGAGTGTTAATCCGTAATTTGATATGGAACCTTTCTCGTCTCTCGTGACTGAATAGACCATTTTACAGTTGTGTGCTTAGTTACCTGGCCTTTGATTGTAAGTGAGGCTGGAGTTGACTACCTCACTGCTTTTCTTATGTAAATCGCTAAAATTAGCATGAGAACAACATTAACATAAGAAAAGCAGTGAGGTTTCTATCAAAGCAAGGTCAACTCCAGCCTCACTTTCATTCAAAGGCCAAGTAACTAAGCACACAACTGTAAAATGGTCTATTGACCTTCAGAAAACTATCGTTGGCGCAAATATATCATAAACCTTCAATTCAATCTTTAATTGCTGACGCCACAAAAAAAAAAAAAAAAAAATCGACATTCCAGCAGTTATAACAAGCCAAGCATTGACGCAATTATTAGTTTGAAGTTGCTAAGCTACGTTACGATGCGGAACCTTTGATCAGTTGCCAAACCAAGAGATCTTGCTCAATAGACATGCAAGTGCAAATTTATTGATGCCTTAATGAAACAAAAAAGCAAAAAAGGAAAACCGTTCGCATTCCATTGTTTTCGAAATTCATAATCTGTTATTTTCAATGGTTACGCTGGATGTCGCTTATCTTCTTTGTGTGTCTTTGTTTATTCAAATAAACGATTTTGCGGTCTCAGACCGTTTGAGCGAAGTTTGAGCTAATTATTCAATCTGATTACGTAGAAGGACAAACCGGAAGAAAATTAATCATTCGAGAGAAGCAGATTATGCAAGCACTGCTTATATATGATGGCTAAGCTTTTATCTTTTGGTTTTTACCTCCTAATTTGCTGGTTTTACGAAGGTAAGAGAAAGAAACTTATCTTGATATTAGTTGCAAAACTGCTGCAGAATTTCACGACTATTTCAAAGCAAACAGACAGTAGAGCCTCTAAAAACCACGTTGTTAACTGTAACTTTTCCCCGGCATGTTGTGTTCTAACACTATTCTAATTTCAACTAAGGGGGTATTTACATGAGACCGGGACGAAATCAGACCGGTATGAACTTGTACCGGTATGAAATTTTTGCAGCCGTTTACGTGAAACCGGGACGAAATGATTGGTGCCAGGATTCGGAACAAAATGATATCTCTTGTGCAATACATGTAAAGCTGACCCAAAAGTATACAAGCTTGAAATTTGTGGACCCGGTCTGAGATTTGCGGTCATTTACATGAGACCGGTACGAACTCAGACCGGTGCGAGAGTTTCTCGTATCGGTCCAGTCACCGAGACGAAGCCAGACCGGTCTGAGTTCAATGTCAGGCCGGTCTCAGTTTACAAGTCGAATTACAATGTGAAATCGATACGGTCCTCTTGAAAAACTTCAGACATAATTTCATTCAAATGTAAGAGTCTTCGAACTACGACAAGTGTTTATTATTTGACTATTAAGCCAAAAATTGGACTCTGTTTCGGTATCTTATTGTTGGTGTAATATAACTTATTATTTAGAATACCAGCAAATGCGAGACTATGCTGCTAGAAGCTTAGTTTAATACATTGGTTTGAGCTTAAATGGAATCCTGACATTTGAGGAGCGGCGACCTTTTGGCGTGGCCACAAAGGTGATTTCAAAAATTCATTGGAAATGTCTACAATCCATGACATAAGTCCTTGGCACACCTGGATCAGATAGCACGAAAATGCATTTGCAAGCTATTTCGTGAACATACCTAATGACATCACTAGAATAGGGAACCCCCTTCCCCTCCCACCCCCCCGACAATGTTGTAAACGAGTAATGACGACTTCATCACGATAAACTTCCCTGACAGATATTGCAAAAGTGGGCGAGTGTGCCAAGACGTTTCGGGGATTGTAACCCCGGCACTAAGACAACATGGTCATGCGAGCTCCTTAGAAGCAACCCATTACTCAGCAATAAACTGCAAAGAGCTTTAGAATTGGGATAAAACTCGGTATAATCTTGATATGTTTTTATATATTTCCTAAGAACATGAAAAAAGTATCGTGAAACAGTCAGGTTAATCCGCTATTTTGATCAACAAAGTTTACCCGAATTACTTCGCAGTTCTTTCCACAGAAAAACCAATAGGACCATTGACATTCCTTAGACTAAGACTTCGTGACAACTAACTTGCCTACGTTTTGGACGTAAAAAGATAATTCAATTGCAAATCGTTTTTTTCAAGTTATTTTACCCCAAATAGAATGCGAATTGAACTTCAGGAGGCCGTCATTAGCGAATGATGGTTATTTGCTGACGCCAAGGAAAAATTCGAACAACATAGGTTATTGCGCATTCCGAACACTTGAGCTAACCGCTACCATTAAGGAGGCACTTGACCAAAAATGGATTACTCACTTACAAGTTAGTTTGTTCACTTTGCGGCTTGATATGGAATTGTAAACTAAAAGACGAATTCGCCTTTCTCGAACACGTACATCAATAATTGTAAGTGAGCATGCCATTATATTGGCCAATTAATAAGTTGTAGACAAAACTTGTTCAGTCAAAACCCCTTAAAAAGAGATGATCAAGCCAATATGGCGTGATGTGGTGTGAAACTTATCATACTGTGACTAATTGACAGTTGAAAGTACTCTTATTGTATATGGTCAGAAACCGAATAGCGTTTGGTAGTATTCAAATCGGTTTCTTCACTAATGCAAATTGTTGATCTCTTGACGTAAAAGGAAAAACTAGGATGTGTTAACAGTTCTTATTGAGTAACAGTCAGTTTATGTGAATTCATATAAGAGAATAGCGGCAAAATCCAAGACAAGACCTTTAATTCTTGCCTTGCCATCTGTTAATTGGCTTTATTAAGGTAAGGGAGGCAAGAGTTCTGTTTTTATACTAACTACATGGTGGAGGGGATAGCATTTTTATCATAGAAGAAAAAATGAAATATAAAAAGAAGGGAAAACAACTTTCAATCTGTATAAGTTAGGAACGATGCCCAGAAACTGTCGATCTACTTAATTAAAAAAAAATTTATCTATTTCGTGTTCCGGTCCGAGTGACTATCTTGCCCTCTGTCTCAGCCAATCAGCATTCAGTAATTTTGCCCCGTATGTAATAATATAAAAAAATCAGTCTAGTGTAAAGTAATTTTACAAGCGGAACTGCAAGGACGACCTTTGATCGCTTGAAAGCAAATTTTCCAGTTATGCTGAGTATAATTACACTGAGTGTCACTTAAGGTTAAAGTACCCTTTTTCTTTCGAAATCTGACTCATATCCTTGGGAATGCGTTTATGACTGAGTGCCTTTAAGTAATAACTACCAGAGGCATTTTGAAATCAAAGTTTGCTTGGCATCAGGTCTCCAACTTAACCAAGAACGTCTTAACCTTAGCACTGACGGCTTAAATACCCGATATGTTGGTTCAGTTTTTGATCGAGCGAGAATTTGTAATATCGTAGGCCCGCGGGAGCAGGCTCACCTCGTTCCGGTATGTTGAAGGTTTGTTGTGGGAGCCTACCGGAAGAATCTATCCACAAAGGAGCAGATGTATGCACGCATGTACAAAACATACTTAGCAGCTTCCGAATGTTGCCCGAGGTAATATTAACGGTTACCCTGAACAACGTTCAAAATTTCATACGCCAGCAGCGTATCTGGCTTGAGCAGTGTATTTGCATCCGTGTAAATGTACAGCCATGTCGGTGGCTAGTGGTGGATATTTAATATCCACCACTAGCCACCGACACTGAGGTGAATAGTTGTTAAATATAGGGACAGCTACACTTGGTGTAATACGCACTCAGTTCCAGGATGCATATACACTGGTCAAGCCAGATACTCTGCTGGCGTTTTAAATTTTGAACGTTGTTCAGGGTTACCGTTAACATTTTAGTATATAATAAAACGGTGAGATAATAGAGCACAAAGATTACAACATTTTTGGGCGCAAATTCTGCGCGAATTGCACGGAAATGAATAGCAAAGGATATCCGGAGTTTGAGTAGCCTATCAACTGTTTTAGTTTATACTAAATATAGATAACAACTGACCGAAACTACCCCCCGCTAACACCATGAGAAAACATAACCATTATCCCGGATGCAAGTCATGTTTGTGCTCGTCTTTAGCATGCAAGCATCTGTGACTTGTGCAATTATTCAAGAATGTTACCCTTTTTGAAATCATTAATCAATTCTATGACGCCAAAAGGAATCGAGCATAAATTTTATCGAGCATTATCAATTGATACAGATGCGTAACGAATGCAACAATTCCTGTTACTATGCGCGGCGATGGCAAATCTTAGACGCTTGGTTGTTTGCCTGTTAATTTGTTGGTTTGATCAAAGTAAGAGGAGAAAAATGTCTTAATACTATTTGTAAACTGTTGTAGAATTGTTTGATTAAAGAACTGCAACCCCGCGGATTATTGAACCGAAAACGTTCGGCTTTGTCATCTATCAGTTAAACGTTTATAGTTTCTCCACCCATATTACCTCGATTAGCTTTAGTATACAAGTCGGGGTCATTTTTTTTCGCACTGCGCTCTCCGTTTGTCCGTTTGAGGGGGGGGGGGGGGGAGAGGGGGGTTAATAGGGGTCGGCTACAATGGCGGACGTGTCTTTCTCGTCTTCCGTTTGAAAGCTATTTTCCGTTACTTTTTTGTGAAACGTATGTGTATTTCTTTAACGTTGTAGGCTAGTTTTTGGGACTGTTTTTAAAATATGCCTGACAAGCATAAATCCAGGTCTAAATCGCGTTCTGCTGAAGCGACTGAAGGTTACGAAGACATTGAGCTCGTGTATGGCCCATCATGTAGTTATTTTTAGGGTTGTCTTTACCAATATGCAAAACGCTGCACTTTGATTCATTAAATTTCATTTGCCACACGTCAGCCCAATGGGATAAGCAGTGTAAGTCCGACTGAATGGTTGCAGGTGATCGCGCGTTTCCTATTAACTTTGAGTCGTCAGCAAATAACGTGGTTGTATTTGTTGTGATAGCAGGCATGTCATTAATAAACAAAAGAAACAACAAGGGCCCCAAAACGGAACCTTGAGGCACTCCAGATAATACGGATTCCCATGTGGATAATACAAGGACTGCCATTGTTCTACCAGTAATAAAATTACGAATAATGTTGTTACATTGGCCGGTTATCCCATATGCTTTTAACTTCAACAGGAGTCGCTCATGTGGAACTTTATCGAACGCTTTCTGAAAGTCCAAGTAGACTAGGTCTACTACATCCCCATCCTCTAAAATAGTATTGATCTCATGCACTGTTTCCAAAAGATTAGAGAGACACGACTTGCCGTGGACAAAGCCGTGTTGGTATGGGCTGAGGTTGTCACGCACGTGCGTGTAGAGATGTCTATAAAGTAATTTCTTGAATACTTTACATAAAATGCAAGCAAGAGAAATAGGTCTATAGTTGCATGCATCATTGAGTGAACCTTTCTTATGTGAGGCAGTAACTATTGCGCGCTTCCATGGCTAGAGTTTTTATGATCACAGGATGTAGACTATCCGGTCCAGCCGCTTTATGGATGTTCAACGAGTTCAGCTGTTGTACGACTTCCTCCTTTCCTACAGTGAATTCATTTATTTGTTCCGCCATATTCTCGAGAACACAATTTTCATTTAGAGCTTCCTCTCTGGTAAAAACGGAAGCAAATGACTCCACTAGTAAATCAGCAGTCTCCTTAGGGCAAGTAGTAGTTTGTCCATTAGCTTTTCGCAAGCAAGATACTGTTTTATTCGACTTCTTTTTGTTCCTTAGATACGCAAAAAATTTGCTTGGATTTTGTTTCACATTTTTAGAGAGTTTTTTTTTCATAATCTTCTTTAAGTTTCCGTTCTACAGATTTATATTTTTCTTCAAATTCAAGGGCAGAAGTGAGATTGAAATGAGACGGAGGAATGTTGAAAGTTTGCCACGCATTATTCTTTTCCTTTCGTGCACGACGGAGTTTCGAACCCTTCCATGGGACTTTGCGTATTGGTATTCCTTCTTTTGTAGTTTTTTGTACTAAAATTGGGACACTATGATGAATTGCATGTAGTATTTTACTTTAGAGTTCGCCGCACATTAAGTCAACACTGTGGAGTGCCTCTTCAGAGTAGAACCAATCTATATGCTGACCAGTACTAATTAACCTAGGAACGTCACATTTAGCCCAATTAAATTTCTTAGAAGCCAGATATTCCACATTATCATACAATTTCACTTCCAGTATTGCTGTTAGATGATCAATTCCACGCAGTGTGGGACCTAAACTGTTCCGTTAGACCAACAAACATCCCGAAGATTGAAATCACCCACCAAAATTACTTGATCAATGTCGCTAATAGGTAGCGTGTGTAGTTCAGACTTCACGGCTATATCGTGTTCTTCAGTAGATGATGGTGACCGATAGAGACAAACAATGTTTACATCGCCACTATTCAAGAATACTTTAACGCCCAACGAGTCACGTAAAGAGAATGTTTCCAAGATTTGCGCATTATATCTCATGTGTACATAAATACATGAACCGCCACCGTGTGTGTCCCTGTCGATTCTAAAGATTCTGTAATTAGGTATTGCAAGCTCAGCATCAAAATATTCTGTAGAGAAGTGAGTTTCTGTTATGCAAATAATGTCAATATCACTAGAGTTTACAATGCATTTAATTTCACCAAGCTTGTTAAACAGAGAACAAGCATTGGTATAAAAGATCTTTAAGTCGCGATGCGGCAAGGATCATTTATGAGAAGTACCAACATCATTGTGAGTAACAGGCCAGCTGGTAGCGTTCCTAGCTGAAGTATTGCATGTACTGGATCTAGTAACGTGTGCACCAGACACGTTTTGTCTGTCACGCTGTTTCTTCCTTGCCTCAAATTCCAATTTCCTCTCACTTTGAGTGAGATCCCTATTAAACCAGTAGATTTTATCTTCCAATTTCACGTTCCTCTTAGCAAGAAGTTCAATGACAGGATCCTCTCTACAGAACACTACACGCATTGGTCTGCAATTGGAGCTCTCATGGTTGGCCCTAATTTCGCCTAAACGCATTATTTTCGCAGGTTTCTCTTGAAGACCAACTTGGTTAGATATTCTTTCAAGCAAGGTTGTATCAAATGCTCTGCGATCATCCGCTACTTCTGACTGAGACTCCGGCAACCCTTTAATAATTATATTACATCTTCTTTTATGGCGCTCGCTACTCTCTCGGAGTACTCTATGATATCCTGTGTCGATAATTTCTGATTCCAGTTTGCGGTTCCTTTCTGACACAGCTTCAGAACCTTTTTTGGAGAGCATCTTGCACAAGCATAGGCATGACGTCTTTAACAAGTTTCTCCATTACATCTGAAAGCTGGTTCAGCATTGTGGAATGGTCGCTTACCGAATCGTTCTGATTCAATGCTTCAGGTTCGACGTCGACATCCTCGTTCACCCAAACAGGTTTAAATGAAATGGCACATTCGGGGCATAACCAGAATATGACAGCCAACGCTTTCTTCGTTAATTCTCCTAGGTCAGTACAAACCGACTGATACCAAGTTCCACAATTTGGGTTTGAACACGATATCCAGTTAAGCGCAGGACCCGCACCTTCCTGCTGTTTACACAATTGACATTTTTTTAACGGTTCCTGTCGTGTGGAGAGTTTTCCATCGGTGATACTTGATTTATCTAAACATTCATGTTGGCAAAGTCCGTCTATGAGTTTCCTAGGTCCTTTCCCGCATTTTGAACAAGTTCCGCGCTTACTGGATTTGGTCATTGTGTTTCAAGATGGCGAAATGACCAGTTGCGCTGTTACGACAATAAAATCTCTGCAGACGGTCGATGAAAACTCAGTTGCTAGAGTTTGCAGTTCCAATCTTAAAACAACAGGGAAACTAGGTTAAAATAGGTCGTTATTGTAAACGTTCGGCTGGTCGAACGAAAGCGTCAGGTTATTCCACCAAGCAAAAACCAGCAGCAAAAACCAAGCGTGTGTACACGTGTGTTGAGCGTGTGCTTGAGAGCACTCGCCTCCCATCAATGTGGCCCGGGTTCGATTCCCAGACTCGGAGTCATATGTGGGTTGAGTTTGATGGTTCTCTACTCTGGACCGAGAGGTTTTCTCCGGGTACTCCGGTTTCCCCTCTCTTCAAAAATCAACATTTGACTTGATTTGTGTTAATTGTTAAATTTCAATTTACAGTGTCCCCGATTAATGCTTCTGCGCTAGAACGACTAGACACTTTAATAAAGTTTCTTTTCTTTCTTAAGTTTCTTTCTTCCTATTGAGCATGTTACTACTGCTAAATCACTAGGAGTACTTATCGATGATAAACTTACTTGGAGAAGCCATATTGATAAGTTAACCAAGAAAATTGCTTCTGGTGTTGGGGCCATAAAGCGAATCAGGTATCTTGTCCCCTATGGGACATAACATTCTATTTATCAGGCCCTAGCACAACCTCATTTCAACTACTGCAATATTGTTTGGGGAAACCTGTGGAGCAACTTTGCAGGACAAACTGCAAAAACTACAAAACAGAGCAGCCCGTGTCTTGACCTACTCTAACTATGACGCTGATGTCAACAATTTATTTGATCTCTTAGGATGGAAATGCCTTGTCTCTCAAAGGCAAATTGAAAGAGCAACAATGGTATTTAAGTCCCTACAGGGACTAGCACCTGAGTATTTCTGCTCCAAATTTGTCCATCGCGATTCTGGTTATCGTTTGAGAGACTCTGTGAATAAGGTAAATGTTCCGCAACCGCGCACAAGCTACTACAAAAACAGCTTTAGCTATAGTGGTGCAGTTTTGTGGAACAGTTTGCCATTAGAACTAAGGAAAGCAGAGTCCTTTATTCAATTCAAACGACTGATTAAATAGGTTATCTAAGCTATTATCCTAAACACGGCATTCATGGAAAGCAGCTTTTATTTTATTATATTGAGTAAATAAAGTTTTTATAAATAAATAAATAAATGCATCTGGTGGATAACCTCCGGCATAGTTCCGTGTCGTGCCATCGTTGTTTCCTGCACATTTGCTCTCTGTCTGATTGCAGTTCCATTTACACGTGAGTAAGTTGCGTATTTCCTCAACTTCCTTATCCGACAGCTTTACGTTTGGAAGCGGAGCAATGGATGGTAAACAAGTAAGACGGATGTTGTCATGCTCTGACCCTGGATACCAAGAATTTTTTCACTTGTAAAGTCAAAAAACGAGAAGAGGACAACCGCTTCGTAGTTTTCTTTATTGTGTTCCCAAAGTCTCGACAATATTCTCTCTTTGAGAGTAGTGGGTGTTTCATATGGAATGTGGAGTGTAGATGGTCAACATCCAGAGTTATACAGCAGAGGAGGTTAGTGTAAGGAAAAGATAAAGCGGACAAAACAGACTCCATTCTCCCTAAACCCCAATGTCGCAAGACAACAGACTTAACTGTAGCGGCCGAAACCATTCCTTGTGGTCGGTGCAATGAATTTCCGAGCAACCTTCTACACAGCGCACTGAATGCTGAAACTCGGAGAGGGGCCTCTTTGCATTGTCCGAACTTTTCCACCGCCTGTGCCAATGTTCTTAAAGGAACACTTTGGCCTCTCCATTTCTTGTGTACTGAAAAGGCGTCATTCAAATGCCCCAAGGCGTTTAGAATTTTGGCGGTTTCAAAGAGTGGTGTCACTATTTTTACTGAATTTGGCTGAGCATCACAATTGTAAACGACATTGGCAAATTCCAGGCAGGAACCCATTGGTTGCTTGAACTTGCATTCGGCTACTGGTCCATCTTGGCAACCTTCTACTTCACACCCAGCAAACTTCTCAATGTTGTTGTCTTCGTCTGTGTTATAAAGGGTCGCTCTCTGCTGGTCAGTAAAGAGGATGCCTTTCTCAAATGCGACCACACTGCATTTGGCATTCTGTGACTTGTAAATGATATGACGTGCATGTGACTGGAGATCCACCCCAGTAATCCCTTCATCATGAGAAGCGAAGATCTTGTTATTGCTAACAGAGAGACTGACAATGGATACCCAATTCTCACTGTAGTCAACGGCATGTTCCAAATTTACGGCACAAAATCCATATCCATCGAATCTTCATATCTCCTCAAGCTGGAAACTGCAGTGTACACAAGCTCCTGATCAATCATGGTGATTGCTTCAATGTGATCTTGTATGGTTTTGTCACAGAAATTGATCTGTTTCTTGTCATAGCCTTTGTTTGTTGTCCACCTCTGTCTTCTTCAAATGATCGTCAGCCGCTTTCTGTATTTCTGCCAGCGTTCCACTTAGTGTCACACCAAGGCGCTGTTTCAGGGTGTTCCATCGCTGAACTGAAGTTACTGTCTTGCTCTTTGAATAGGAACTTTTATCCTCCAGTTCTTCGATTAATACAGGACTATCAGGGGATGTAAGGAAGGTCACGTTGTTCTTGCATTGAACTTGGGTGGAGGGAAGGTTCCTATTGATGGCAGAAATCTTGTCAATTGGACTATATAAACGGGCCCGATATAGCGTCGCAGACGCAAGCTTGCTATCCCACGATAAGAATAACAGCCAGCCGAACTTTACTACGGAGACGCTGATTGGGCAAGGGTACATCCCAAGACGGTTGTTGTCATATCCAACTTTTGCCAGGAAAGATGGAAGCTTGGCGTTACACAATGTCGAAACTGCAGATGGATCTTGGCGATCCTTGTTTTTTACATGGTCGTTACGAGGTATCCGCTTTTGCATCTGAGCCATGTTGATGCCACTGGACCGACTTCAAGTGTTCGAAGCAAGCCAATGTTACAGCGTTGAGCTTGAGCTACCAATTGCAAAACCTCTCGCCACGTGAGGACAGTCAGGTAAAATTACAAGAAGCGAAAGGTAAGGATCAATAGTTCCATCATCTAAACTCTTTCTGATCATCGCAAAAGCGCCGTTGTTGCGAGTATCGCAATCTCCTGAAAGGGCAAATATTGCCCTCTTTAGACATTTTGCTCCAGTATCAAGGCATCGTGAACAAGCGCAAAGAGCCGGGTAATGGCTTACATTGCCTTTTGCCCTCCAATTGCCACAAACAACCTTTTTATCTTTATTCTGGCGGGACTGTGCCGTCTTCCCTTCTTTTGGATAGTATTAAGTGGCACACGGCAGTCTACATTTATTGCCAAGGCTGGTTAGGGAGGAAACTATTGTTTCTGTGATGAGATTCTCTTTCAGGAAATCAGTGTCGGGCGTTGGGTTCTTTTTAACATAAT
>NC_090875.1:4284260-4286760 GCF_036669935.1 Montipora foliosa | reverse complement strand
GCATTTTCTCGTGGGAAAGTTACTTAAATTAACTGAGAGCGAAGAGGTTGTATGCGACACTTAATTTGGTTTCCACGTTTCAATTTCCTATCTAAGTTCTTAAGCACCGTGCATTACAACACTCTGCATACAATAAAACGATCATGAAAATATTGCTCAAAATATTATAAAATATGCTTCAACAGTACGTTCGGCAACACTCACCTAAATTTTGTCTTTATCGATGCGATCTTACTGGTGAACATGTGGACAAAAAAGTCTGTGTCTGGTGATTTCAATGATCTGACTGATAGCCTCTTTCTTCTCTTGTAATTTATCATATATTCACACAATTTTTCGCTCCACTTTTCTTTTAAAAAAGTTATTTTATGAAAAAAAGAGAAGCGGAAGCCGCCTTTGTGTTATACGTGATAGGGCAAACAAAGCTGAAAAGCCTTTTCAAATCTTCATGTCATTTAACAGCCGCTTAAATCAAACGGAAAATAACTGAGTGTTACCGAGGCTTTCGGTCTAAAAGATCAGAAAATTGCGTATCGCATTAAATGGCGGAAAGTAAAACAAGCTAGGTCTTATTCGAATGTAACTAAGAGATGTAATTTGTGTTTGTGAGAGAATTTTTTTATATTATTCAGGCCAGAAAAGTCAACTCTCAACAGCAGAAATGAACTCGCAACGTGCTGTAGACATAGCAAATTTCTACTGAAAAATGTTATTTAGTTAGTGATGACGATCCCGCGTGACACGCCACGCAACAAACTTGGAACCTATTGTATGTATTGTTCTGCATTTTCAAATATCTTTGATGCTAACCATTATTTCTGGCATTTGCCTGGTGATTGCTTGGCATGAAGCATGAAACTCAGAGTAGCGATTAAATGACCGAATAACCTAGTTAATTAATTAAAAAGCCACCCCAAATGTCCCACACATGTGGTACATCTAAGCCCTGTCAGAGTGCTCAAACTAGCGAGCTAGTGAGCATGAGTAATTGCTTCAGGTTTGTGTTGAAAACATGAAACTCTGAGTCACTACTGTGTCTCTTGCTTGTTTTACTATATATATATCTATATATATCTATATATATATTTATGTCCCACCGATTAATTTTTGCGGGCTGTCATTAGATAAAACTGATCACGTGATACGAATCGGACGATGGTTATCAGAGGATATCCGTCGTCCGATTTGATATCGGTCGTCTGATTTTATTTCTACGAAAGAAAAACCAGGAAACGAGCAAACGTTCAAGCTAAACTTTTGATTGATCATGGAAGATAAAAAAACTTCGTTTTGCAGAAGCCAGTGATGGAAAAATGTCTAAGCTGGTTGACAATGCCGTACCAGGTAACACGAAAACGTCCACAAAATATGTTCTGAACGTCTTTGAATTGAGTTTTGTTTTTAGCATAAACAAACTAAATGTTAATTACATTTTTTCTGACCGAGTCTATTAACCAAGCTACTACGGTATATAATTTTTGTCCAATTTGTATCGTGGAGAAAAGAAAAGAGGTTCCAAAAGACTCTTGAAAACATGGAGTGGACGGAACTGTCCTGTGCGGCGATTTTTCGTAAAAGCAAGAAAAGTTGAAGAAAAGCCATGCAGCTGCAATACCATAAAAAAACATTCGTGTTGGGCTGGACTGGTTTCTGTCATGTTCCCCAAAAAGACTGCAAGAAAGACTTTTTCTGTTATTCGTGACAAATAATTTCAGTCGGCAAACGAAGCATTAGATGCTATTTTGAAGGAACTCGCTCGATTCAGCAGCAAAATTAACTCCATTCTCGTTAAACTTTCAATGTCCATCCGCAGCCGTTTTTTCTCACTCAAACTTTCATAGCTGTAATTTCATTTTCATTCCTCCAGAGGACACCTAGAGATACTAAGCATTTTGTGAAAGACTGTTAATTCGTCGGCTGTCCACTTTTTGAACAATATAATTGCAAAAAAATTTTGAAAAAAACCTTGTTTTCATTTACGTTTTCAAGCTTTTGATCTTAGGGGCGTTGTAAAGAACATACTTGACATGACTACCTGTTAACATTTCTGTTAATATTTTGAACAATATAATTGCAAAAACATTCCGAAAAAAGCTTGTTTTCGTCTACGTTTTCAAGCTTTTGATCTTCGGGGCGTTGTAAAGAGCATCCTTGACATGACAACCTTGTAACATTTCGGCCTCCAATTACTGTAAAGTGAAAATCGAGCAAACCAATCAACTTGCGTTTGTTTATTACGTCAACCGCAATCGCGCCATGCACATAAAAACGAAAGCTGGCTTTTTTCCCTTTTGGATCTATAAAGTGCATTCTACTTGAGAAATTAATCGGAGGGTTATAAAATAAAGAAACCCCTTTCCGGCTTGCTGGTATATCGGAGGATAATCCCCTCGGCTGAAAGATTGTTCTCAAAATTTCACAGTCGCCCTCGAAGCTCCGCTTCTCGGCCAACTGTTCACTTTTCGGACAATTTTTCAGCCTTGGGCATTATCCTCATTAT
>NC_090875.1:4254260-4271760 GCF_036669935.1 Montipora foliosa | reverse complement strand
TAACAAACACGAAAACGACCCTTTTTCCGTGAACGGCTACTTACGTAGACCCTACGAAGTCGGTTTTCTTCATCTTGCGTGACAAAGGGGTTTCGTATGACCCGTTGCGTAGTGTATGATATCAGATCCAAAAATAAGCTGACGCGACCTTTGACACCAACCATCAGGAAACTTTATTTCATTTCCACGACCTACAGTCTGTGACAAAATTCGTTGGAACAGTACACGACTATACAGATCTGAAGCTTTCGCAGCTCACTCTCCCCTCACACTGTTGTTTTAACACGAGTTTCGGAGCCCATTTGCCAAAACAACATTGTGGGAGGGAAAGGTATTGTAAAGTGTTTCAACAATTTTGTCCGGGACTGTAGCTACAATGTCGAGAGCTTAACGATCGAGAGCGAGAGTCGATGTTGGAATGGGCAGCAAACAACGGCAAAGCTGTCAGGCAGCGAACAGTACGCCAGGAAACAACAATGTTCAAAGCAGGAACTCTGCCACTTAACATGAATGCTACTTCTGAGCAACCAAAAGAGAAGATAATAATGGAGAGAACTCTAGGACATGTGGACGCTGCAGGTGACTTGGGATGTCCTGTTGAAGTCGTTGAAAGCAACAGGAAGCGCCAAGAAAAAGAAAACCAGAAAGACACAGACGATGAACAAGAATCTGAGTACGACACAGAATCTGAAAGCGAACTTCCTGCAACTGTAGACAGTGACCTGGAGGACGAAATGACTTTTCTCCAAGGCTGTAACAACTCGTAGTGGACGAACTATTCGCGTTACATCAAAGTTCTTTTGGCTTTTTCGTTTTCACCATGTTCACTGTACTGTACTGAGAGGACAGAGAACGAGTAACACGATAACAGAGAAGGTCAGAGAACAAGACCTAAAGTTGCTGATCGTCCTTAGACTTGATCCGGTGCTCACAGACCTTAAGCTTTAGACAGAGAGTCCGACACGCTAGCCAGAACACCACCATGCCACTACCTTTAGGTGACTTAGACCAATACAAATATATATATAGGGCAAGGCCACAAATCTTTCTCAAGTGTGAGTTTATTTTCCGTGAACTGTGAAACAAGAAAATTAATTACCGTGTTTCGTGATTTTCATTTTTTAATGGCCGTGAACTGTGCGCTTGACCCCCCCTTACGGCCCCTCTACAACGGTTAACTTTCAGGTAATGTTTTCCTTCTTAAGATATGCCTCGCTGCCTCACATATTTTGTACAACTATCTAAAAAAACGAAGAAGGCCTGGAAGCGTTTGCAATTCCGTGTTGACAGAGATCCTGACATATTTGTGCGAAATGGATGTCCACTTGTGAGCTGCTTTGTTTGACTGTGAAATTGTAGTCGAGTAAGCGAATTTACTGCGCTTTAGTTCGACTTTTTAATGAGTAAAGATTTTTGCTATTGTTCTGAACCGTGAAGAGAGAGGGAGAGTAAAGATTGTTAGTCAGACGAAAATGTTGTTAAAGAGATTTCTGTGTATGTAATTTCAGTTTTATTTGTTGATTTTGTACTTTATGCAGAAGCATAACTATATCCATAAACACTATACACTCTTTTTTTTTATAAGAAGCTTTTTTTATAAGAATGCTGTGGCTGAGATTAACCAAAATTATAAGAACGTATTAAGAACATTCCTCAGACTCAGATTGAGTCGATTGAGGACGTTTTTATTTTGTTGTTTGTATTTTGAATGAAAGCATGAAATAACGGTAAAGAAATGTAAATTAACCCAAATACTCAAGGGCTTATTTAGTATAACATAATGATGGTTTTCTTATTGCATGACACATATCTCAGTTAATGAGCAGTTCTTATTTATAATCGTTACAAAATATTAAACTTGAACACCATCATAGCAAGCACTTTGATAGGTTTCTTAGTCACGTCCGCAAGATTTCAGTTATTAAAAAACTATACCATATAAAATTAAAGAACATCTTTAAGAACGTTTTCAGCCTCACAACGCCAAATTATATAAGAACGTTGAGCCTCAGCTCCAATTAAACCTTTTTATATATAAAAAAGAGTCCATAATTTGCTTTCTGATGTTAGAGGCGGGAGCTCCGCTTTTTGGCTTGGCTAAATCTATATATTATAAACTGACTGTGTTTGCTACCTAAAACGATCAATGTTTTCACATCTGACCTTGAATACATCACAATGAAATGATAAAGGAACGATACGGCAAGTTTGTTTAATTTAAGACAACCTAATCCTAATTCATTCACTTGTGCGTTGATGAAATTGCCGTAGAGACCCGAGATAAGGGACTGCGAACGGTAAATAGCTTTCAGTAGCGATTTTTCCAAGGCACACCAGCGAAATTTGAATAAATATTGCCAGACTATCACAACCTAGTGCTTGAATCACTCATTATACCTCCGTAACTTCAATTTTATAGCTTCAATATTCATGTAACCCCCCTCCCCCTTTTAATAGCTTATCTACTCTGCGAGCAGAGTCTCTTTCGATTTTCCTAGATAAGTCGGAAAGAGAAAAGTAGACTCTTCCAGCCGGCTCGACTTTCTTTGATTTGCCGCTCATCCAAAGAAATGGATGAGTCAGTCCAATTTCGACTTGTCAAGCCGGTTTTTTTTAATTTGTGCGCGTGATCAATCGCCACGCGTCATCAATATTTTTTAAATTTAGAACAGCGTGACAATTTTTAACCGTCTAAATTCCCATGAGTATTTCCTCCGTATGTCGGTTTCAGAAACTAGCTTGCCAGAATTGAGAAACCTATTAATTTTTTCAGTAAAAACTGAAATGGCAATTTAAAAACTTGAACTATCTTGAGTTTTGAAGGAAACGATTCTTTGATTGTCGTGTGTTTGCCAGAGTTGTTCGAAAATATCCTTACTGTTTTTTTTGGTTTTGTGGTTTTGCGGTTACTAGTCACGTGTGACTGACTCCCGAATACGTTTGAATTTTTAACGCATGCTCAACACGAAATGTCGAGCCGGATGGCAGAGTCTACTTTCCTCTTCCCGACTTATCTAGGAAGATCGAAAGAGACTCTACTCGCAGAGTATAGCTTATCAAGAATTTTAAAGAAATGACAAAACGTTTGAGTTTACAAGTCATGTTTCGACAGAAACGTCTGTCATCCTCAGTTAATCCAAGTACAAAGCGATGGAAGCTGAATTTATAGTAGTAGAGTAGAAAATGCTAATTGTGATAAATGTAACAACAGAATGAAGCAAAGCGTGCAAGGGTGAGAATTAAACAGGCAATTTAGATTAACATGGTGTAATCACTGTTGATGCAAAGAAGGTTGTTCTCTCTGAATATGAATAGCCTCTTTTATCTTAAGTTGAAAACTGGTGGAGGCGTGATCCAAAACATGGAAACAATCTGCTGAACACAAGGCGCGACAATGTTTAGAATTTTGTAGAAGTTTGAAACGAGTGGTTTACATGTTTGCATGTGCAGGCTGTAATGCATGTTACGTCGGCGAAACGATCCGGCATTTTTCCACGCTTGTGAAGGAGCAATTAGCCGGTGATAGGGCCTCTCACATTTGGATTAACTGAGGATGACAGAAATTTCCGTCGAAACATGTTTTGTTAACTCAAACGTTTTGTCGTTTTCTTGAAATTCTTTACTGGTCTTCTACTATCAAGACCCTTTGGAAACATTTATTACCAATTTCAGGTTTCCATTAATAAAAGTTTGACTTTTCGAAGCTATGCCCATGATAGCGCCACCCTTGAGTGTGTTATTTTTGTTCATAAAGAAAACACTTACATCAATACAAAAAGGGAAGTTCAAATGACCAACTTACAATAACTTATTATTCAGAATGCGGTGGTCTAGTGAAGGAACCACTGGAAGAACTCTCCTTCCAAAAAGGTGACAAAATAACTGAGAGTGAGTGTCAATGGAACATTGGAGACATCTATGAACCAAATGGTGATCACGTGATTCTTGCTATTGATCCAGTTTCTTTTTGTAGGTAAGATACAGAGTCACTGCTTCGGTTTTTTTCCTCTTATTTAACTTGTTGGTTATGTTGTGAATAGGAGTTACAATGGTCTTAGTACATGTCTTGAGTCTTCGCTGCACTCTCAGTTAATGAAAAAAAAAAAAAGACAAAATATATTGCTGTGATGTGAGATTGTCGCTTTCATATTGTTGGAAGCCCAACTAGACCCCTTCCGCACTAGGCGAATTCTTTTTTTTTTTTTTTGAAAAAATATCTATATCATCAATTCCATGTTACAAGTGCAAACGGCGGTTTATAGCCATGAATGTACTAAATTGTATTCATCCTTACAAGCTTCAAAAGAATTCGGAGCAGGCCACTTTTTTATGCCAAGGAGAGTCAAAACTGGCAGAGCTGTCGTCTATTGATTTAACGAAAACATCGATTGAGCTAAGCTGCTTTGCCAAGGGTTTAATTTCGTTTGCGATGGATATTTTTCAGTCAGCAAATATTCGAATTTGCTGGTTTGCAGGTACTTATTATGAAATTCAGAATTTGGTGTAGACAAGATTGGCATTTGTGGCAGAGTATAACTGATGTTGACAGCCTTGTGCTGATGGGCACATGTTAACAGTTTCCTTTAAAGAGCCGAGCCATAAAGCCAGAGTTACAATTGCAACAGATCTACCAACTAAATGCAAAGTGAAGACGATTGAGATGAATTCAGTACAAGCCCTACTCGCACATTCTGCAAACTTAAAACGCTATTAAATAGGTGAAATCCTTTAAAGTAATCAAGTAGAAATTCTTTCAATATCCATTTCAGGTAATTGTGCCCTTTTTTCAGTTTTAGTATATTCGTTAAGGACGGCTATGGTAAGAGTCTTCTGTACAGCTATTGTGGCCTTGGTGAAGGGGCGTTTCTCAATACTTCAACCCTGAACATTTCTGTCGAAGTTAGAGCGTACCACAAGTATGATACCTTTACTGCCCGATATGCCATCCTTAACGGCAGTATTGACAAAGGTAAGGAATTCCAAATTACTGCCGTAAGTGTAAGGAGCTCCGCATTAGTTTTACATCAAATTGTGTCTTTCCTCCTGTAGTCATAGGAGAGGAGTGCATCTAGTTAGTTAAACATGCTAAACTTTTTGGTGTTACCATCTCTGGTAATTTAACATGGAATGCGCATATCACGGAAATTACTAAGAAGGCAGCTTATAGGCTCTATTTTCTTGTTCAACTAAAAAGAGCTTGAGTTTTACAGGGAGATCTATGCCTTTTTTACGCTACATGCGTGGGCTCTGTCATTGACTATGCTGCGCCAGTTTTCCATCACCAGCCTACCTTTCGCATGAATTGCAACGCTTTCAGAAAAAAGCAATGCGAATCATAAGTCCTGGTATAGAATATCAGCAAGCTTTAGCGCTTATGAGTTTACCAACGGTTGCAGAGCATCACCAAAAACATTTGCATGCGCACGTTTGAAAGCATAATGAGCGACCCGAATCAGAAGTTGAGAAAGCTGTTGCCGCCTCTTTATAAGAGCAACTGTAATCTAAGGCACGCGCTCACTTTCACTTTGCCGCGTTGGAAGACAAATGGATTTAAGAACAGGTTTTTTATGGCCTCGCGCAGAATTGTAAACAATTTTTAGGATTCTTAGCTATTATAATTGATACTTTATATTATAATTATTAGTATAAATTACTGCCATAATGTAAATACGCAATTCAGCTTTCGCTGCCCCGCTGAATGTAGTTAATAAAGTATCTACCTACCTATGTAGCAAGGAACTGTTTATGAATGGACCTTTTTGAATTCTATTGTTTCAAATGGCTATTATGGGATGCTTCGGGGCAAATACATACTAATTTTCCGCCTGAGCATCCCATAATAGCTTTTGAAACAATAGAATTCAAAATGGCCGCGTATCGCTGAATTGCTTGACCTTGCTATTCTCGGATGATCATCAACTCACAACTCCACAGAAAACCATAACATTTATAATTGTATTTTAAACTACCTGTACCCATTTGGCTAATAAATTTATGGATGTGCATAGTTTTGCAAGTGGAATGTGATTTGTTTTGGTCGTTCAAGGAGGTATTTGCAAATGACGGACAGTTAAGATAACAGCGAAAGTCATTAATGAGAGGATAGGAAGACAAACCGGGTACATCAAGGCTATTGATCGAAATGAAAAAGAGCTCACCGACCATTCAAGTTCTTTAAATCCATGGAAATTTTTAGCAGCGCCTAGCAAAACTATTAATATTGTTGTTTATTAGTTTGCTACAAACAATCAGTTCCAATGGGCCTTTGATCAGCTATAGATGACATATGTTATATAGTTACGTTACAATGACTTTCCAACATTATTTACAGCGCCACAGGTGGATGGATGGAATGTCACCGTCGTTAATGTTTCAGAATCGAGTATTACCTTTCAATGGCCAAACCTAACCGATGTCAGCCTTAGAAATCAGGTTCGGGCTTATGTTGCAATAGTAGAAACTACTGATGGTAAAGAGATAGCAGGGGACATTGTTTTTCCAAACGTTACGTCCATAACATTAAGCGGACTTGAAGGTGGCACTGAGTATCGTCTCTTCGCTGTTGTCGTGGATTTACTAGGACAACCACACAGGAGTTCAAAAGTATTGCTTTTTACCAAGGAAGGTGGTGAGTGTGAAAAATAAGGCTAGATGAAACACGCGGTGCAAACAAATATACCTGATGACTTGTTATATGCAGTCATTCAAAACTACGTTCATGTTGTCTCTCTGCAAGAGAAATATCACAACAATGAACATTATTGCTTGGACTTGCTTTGTTCGCTAGGAAAGGAGATCGACAAATTAGAAACAAGCTTCTGATTGGACGAACTTTGTCTATGTGGCTAGCCACTCAACTGAGTCCTTCTGCTTGTGAGTTGACGGGCCCAGAAAAACATAGCATAGTTAATTCGCATATAGGGCGCCCGTAACGCTAATTTGTTGCACCCTCTAAAAGGATGCCCCAGTCATGCATTGCTAGTTCAGGTAAAACATTCAACAAGAAGAAGCAAAAAAGACCAAAATATGAATCCTTCGGTATACATGTCCAACATTGGTAAAGTTATTTGCCAGTATTACCCAACCTAAGGGATAATCAATCAGTTTGCAAATATATGATGAGTTGGATAGAAGTCAATTCTTAAGTCTGTACAATCTAATTGCACGGAATCCAAATTCGCGAACGTAACAGAATTTTGTACTCCTACTGTGTTGTAATGCTAATTAATAGGAAATTACTCAGTTCTGCACGAGCAATCCAGTAGGCTAGTCCCGTTTATGTGCCCCCGTGCAAGTTTAAATAGAATTTGTTTTCAAAAAGCTACCAAAAATATTAAAATACCCTTTTCGCTACCACAATAAAACGTGCTTTTTTGTTTTTATTTTACGTTGTTGTGTTTTCTTTCTCTCTTTGTTCATCGCAGTACCCAGTAGACGTCCTTACGTGTCCGTTAACAACAAATATCCTGGAGGTGACAGCATCAACATATCAATATATCCAATTCCCGAAAAATATCACAATGGCAAACTTCTTGGCTATAACATTGAGTACGAAAGTTCGTGTTATGGAATCCCAAAATTCTCCGCTCAGGTCAACGTCAGTGCATCGACCAGAAGTTACGTTTTAACTGGGCTTCTGCCAGGAAAACAATACTTCTTACGGGTCGCTGGGTTTACCTCTAAAGGAATTGGACCGTATGATTGGCAAAACGTGTTCACCAGTAAGTGGCTATTCCCAGGCATCCTGATTTGTTTATTTTAACTGCACCGGAAGTCATAAAACCGAGTAACTATGTTAGCGTAGTTTTAAATGTTAGAACGCATGGATTTTCTTTAAAACGCCAGCCCAAGAATTGGGAAACCAAGAACGAGGCAAAGTTATCTCAGTGTTAGTACCAGTTTTCGTTTTATTTTTCCCTCTCCCTCCCATCATGCCTTCGAAAACCTTAATACTCAGGCTAGACCGACCGTAACGTTCGGTGTAAAAACAGGTTGGCCGTTTGGGGGATAGTGATACCTTAAAACTACTATTTTGCTCAGGAGAGGAAGTGGAGGGATTGAGAATAATTAAACATTTTCAGGGCTCAAACTAACAGGCCATTTCCGAGTTACCTTATGCCTGTTTCAAAACGAGTCCCCGTGCAAAAACTTTCATACGAAAACGAGTTTGATATAGAAATGGACTTCTAGGCGGAAAAAGTTTTCATATGAATGGTCTCGCATTAAGACTCATTTTCACACGGCAGTAAAAGCCAACTCAAAAATGGCCTGTTAAAAACGCTTGCTCTTGGATAACTGTGTGTCCATCTTTATAAAATAGAAGCCGCAACGTTGAATTTTTTTTCAGCTTGCAAACCACAAAGTACGTTGACTGCGAAAAACGGTACACTATACAGCCCTAATTACCCATGTTCCTTTCACGGATTGCATTACTGCCGCTGGACAATTGAGCCGCAACTTGGCGGGAGCGCTGTCAAAGCGATATGGATAAATTTTAATTCCTTTGAAGTAAATGGCGATGGCCCTTATTGCAGGTGAGATTCATCTCATAACAATCAAGTTTAACAACTGCTTGGGCATGGTATGAACAGCTATAAGCGCTACCTATTGAAGAACAGTTATGTCACCGCGGGAGTAGAAACTCGCCTCTACTCGCGATCTATCGGTCTATAGGGTGTGGCGTTAAAATCAATTGAGAATGAATCCTCGACAAGTAGGGGCGAAAGGAAAGATCTGTTTTGAACAACACCTTAAACGAAATTTTGAGTTTTGAGGCAGGATTCTGGGCGATTTTTAATCAAGATTTTGCATTATCGCGCACCGGTGGCTCAGTTGGTTGAGCACCAGGCTGTCACTCAGGAGGTCGTGAGTTCAACTCCGGCCGGACCAACGATCAGGGTCCTTAAATAACTGAGGAGAAAGTGCTGCCTTTGTAACTACATCTACAAATGGTTAGACTTTCAAGTCTTCGCGGATAGGGTGATAAGCCGGAGGTCCCGTCTGACTCACAGCCCTTGTTCATTAACTCTGTGGGATGTTAAAGATCCCACACACTATTCAAAAAGAGTAGGGTATAGAGTTCCCGGTGTTGTAGTCTGACCTTTCCAGCGTGTGTTCGGCTTGGCAGGATTAGCTTGAAGGGCTTCTGTGTGAACGAGACCACAGTTGTGTATAACAGCCGGAAGTCAGGATACTTAGCCAAGTGCTGGAGCCTCAAAAAAACTTGGTGTAGTAGCCTAATGTTTAGCGAGCTGGATCTAGCGATTGGTGTTCGAGCCCTGGCCAGGGGTCATTGTGTTATGTGGTTGAATAGACACTTTATTCTCTGAGAGCCTATATTCTTCCAGGAGGGATTAGAATTACCCCTAATGCGTTCATGCTACGTGCAGTAACCGGAGATACCTGCTGACCTGATGGCCAATAGGCTGAAACGCAGACTTTAACCTACCTATATAACCGTGACGACTTTTTTCTTCCACCCAGATCGAACAATTGGCTTCGCGTGGCCACTGGAGAAGACGCCCAGTACAATAATGACACCTTATTATGCGGTTACATAGAGCCCTTTTCTCTTATTGTTCACGGCGACCAAGCAGAGTTGGCACTTCAATATACAAACACCTATCGCTATTCAAATGGCTTTTCAGTTTGGTATCTTGGACTTGAAGATCCCTTGATAGGTATCAAACAAATCTATCTATCTATTTATTCTAAAGAGTAGAGCCAGCATAGATAAAGCTATTCGATTCTACGTGGTAAGGGACCAGCCTGTTTGTTAGCAGAATTGCAGAGGGAACTATATCACTGCGATTTAGAAGCTTAAATGGTATAGGGTAACGGGGATGATGGTTTATAAATTGTGAAAGCTTTAACTTCAAGGTGCCTCGACCACGAAGAGGTTTCCAACCTAGAGAAGATTCTGTCAAATTGTTACCATCCTCACATCATCATTTGAGAAGGTTAACACCATGGCTGTGTAGATCATGGAGCTTCTGTAAATCCGAGATAGATGTTTTTCTCGCAATAATTGATGTGGCTTGCTTTACATTTGAGATATCACATTTAAGTAATTACCTATTCTTTTCTGACAGATACTGTCCTATCATCCTGGCAACTGTTAGTTCACAACATTACGTCATCGTCAGTGTCCGTGGAGTGGGAAGATTTTCCTTTTAGTGTCTCCATTACCCACTTTATGGTGATGTTCACCGAGGAAAAGACAAATATATCTGTTTTGTTCAAAGTCTGGTCCTTGTACGATCGATATTATTTTGTAAACAAGCTGTTAAAGCCACATCGAATGTATGAATTCCAGTTACTTGCGTTCACGGGAGGCGTCAAGAATGTCACTTATTCCACTGAAATCCAAACTATCACGACTGGAGCAGGAGGTGAGGACCGCGTGGCAACAATCTAAAGTTCCGGGAGTAATTATCTTTGTGTAAACTTACTTTTGCAAGCTGAAAACTAGCCAGTTGACTCTAAAATATTTCGAATAGAAGAGAGCGTGCCATAGGTATTATGGTGGTAAATTGCCGCAAGGAAGACATGAAGAGCACAGCTGCGATGCAATGTTGAGCCAGATGTCACTGATGGTATACAAGCTTGATCCCTTATTTCTGCGTAGCCCAGTAGGTAGGGCAACGGTAAAGGAATCCAAACTACAAAACGAGAACCTTCTGCTCCCCAGCAACAACAACAATAACAAACAAACAAAACTATATGACATACCAATAGAATGACAAGAACAACAACAACAATTTGCAATAATGAGTGAATCCCTGAATGTTGATCCCTTACTAAGTCGCCCAATCGGTAGGGCAACGGTAATGGATTGCAAACTTACCAACGACAACAATCAGTCAGTCAATCAATCAATCAATCAATCAATGAATCAATCAATCAATCAATCAATCTACCTATCTATCTGCCTATACCATAATGAAAAGAATCTTACATATTGCTTCTTTTAGCTCCTAGTCGGGCACCTACAAACGTGCGGGTAAGGAACTTCCAACCAAATGAGATTCTGGTACTTTGGGATGCGGTCAAGCCACAGTATACGAATGGCCAGATACAAGGCTACACAGTCCACTACAGAGATTATTATTACTACTACTACTATTACTACTATGGAGATCATGCAAAAAACGTTACCATTAACGACCCAAACGTGTTCCAGATGGTGCTACGCGGTTTGAATGGAGGAAGCAAGTACGAAATAGCGGTTTCCGCTTTCACTTCAGTGGGTGAGGGACCACGGTCGCCATGGATCTCAGTCGTGGTCGGTGAGTGTTGGCATATAGTGTTGAGCCGTTGACCGTGACTTGTAAAGGTCGAATAAAATCATTTGTGCAGCCTATGGATAGTCCGAGAAAGGAGAATCAAGTAATATGAAATTCGAAATAAGTTTGCGTATGTTTTTCTTTTCTTTATTCATTTTAGAGGTTAGCAATGGGTCCTTAGTCAATCCCTCATTTAGCCTAGGAGTGGGGTGGGAGCATAAACTAAGCATTCAAGCTTTGGTGGTAAAACTTTAATTTGAAACTTTACTAAATATTTTCGGGGGAACATTTAAATTTGGGTGTGTCAATTGCATGGTCATGTCACCTGAAGCCTCTTGGGGAAACATGTTTGCAATTTGTGTTTTTCGAATCAATTGTGACGCTGCTCTCACTTCCTGGAAAAGTTGAATTACCCTTGCACACGAACGAAAGAAAAGCCCTGGGTTAAGACGTGCAAATCGATTAAAGTTTTAAAGTGATAACCAGAGTTTATTAAGGCCGTCAAGCAAAATAAATCTAAAGAAGGAGGTAAATTTAAAAAGTTCTTTTGAATCGCTCTCTGACCTGTCTCTATGACAAAGATCAATTTCCTTACAAGCCCTGCTGAAAAATCAATATAAATAGAGGCAGACAGTTTTAAAGTTTCATTGCATTATATTTTGCTTTAAAAGGTTGTGGTGGTAGTTTTAACCAGTCCTTTGGAACAATCCACCTTACGAAATCGGACTACAGTGTGCTACAATGTAACTGGACGATAGAAAGTGTTGGCATGACTAATGCATTCATCCTTCTTTCACTAAAAGAACTCCGTTTCGATTACTGCTGGAGGTGAGTTTTGGTGACTTAAGGTGGCCCTAATGTCTTCAATTCCAAGTTGTCGAGATGTTTGAGTCTGGTTTTTTTGATTCACCGATTTCTGGTATCCTACACGAGGAATGTCTGAATTTAAAGGAGGAAATGTTTTGGTGGAAATGTTTTTGTATTATGAGAAAGTTTATAAACATATGCAGTGCCTATAATGTTCAAATCTGACAACAAATTATTTATTTACTTCTTCAAACAAGGCTTAGGCCTCTCTCTCTCTCTCTCTCTCTCTCTCTCTCTCTCTCTCACTCTCTCACTCTCTCTATTTCTCTGTCTCTGTCTCTGTCTCTCTCTTGTATGTGCAATTTCACGATAATCTTGGCATACCACCCACTGCATACATGCTAGTTAAATGTACCCTGAAAATTTGGTAAGCGAATGCATTTGTGTTGGCGAGTGTAGCCGGACCATTTCCCATCTACAAGGCTAATGCTATACCTTTATCTAAAGACACAGAACGAATACAAAGCTATTGGCAAAGGCAGCCAGCCCAACAGAAAGCAAAACTTTGTACTACATGTAAGGTGAAATGAAAAAGCGGGCGATGTTTCGACCGAACTTCGGTCATCATCAAGCTAAAAGTGAAGATAAAAATTTTAGCATAAGTATAAATATAAAGCAAAGAAGTAAAAGTATATAAACTATGAAAGTGTCATAAAAGGGGATGTTAGAAAACATATAAGAATAGCATGATTTAAAATGATTAAAGACCTATGCACGAATTGAGTCTAACTGTACATTGAGACTTGGTATCACTTCATTAAGAGTAATAATAATAATAATAATAATAATAATAATAATAATAGACAAACATTTCATAAATGAGACAGTCAAACTTGTTCTTGCACTTTCCTAAGATGGTAAAATTCTTTGTAGGATTATTGGGCACATAAGAATGTTTAACACGGAAATGTTTTCCAATGATCTAAGCAAGAATTTTAGCATCTTAAAAAAGTGCAAGAACAAGTTTGCCTCTCTGATTGATAAAATGTTTTTTATTAATTAACGGAGACCAAGTCTCAGTGTATAGTCAGACTCAGTTAGTGCAAAAGTTTTTAATCATTTTTAATTATGTTGTTCTTGCATGTTTTCTAACACCACTTTCTTACATTTTCATACTTTATATTTACTTCTCTGTGTTGTTGTATTTAGACTTAATAAAACTTTTGTCTTCACTTTTAGCTTGATAATGACCGAAGTTCGGTTGAAACGTCGCGCGCTTTTACCGCTAGTTTTTACTTCAAATTGCTTTAGAAAACGTTCTCTTTTCATGTCCCTTAAAACAAAGTCAACACGACGAAACGGAGGATCTATAAAAAAATAGCCATTTTGCGGCACCGTGAATATACTTTTTGAAGAGGAATAAAGTAGGCAAGAAGAGTGCGAAACATAATATGCAAATTAGCTATGAAATGGACTGTGTTCCTTTAAAGTTTGTTATTTCCAAGTGGCAAACTGCGCCTTTTACGAAAAACTGGCGCACCCCGTGCGTGCCGTTGGTTTGTTTTCCTCCTGCGCGTTGTTTCGCGTCACGCACAAAGGACCAGAAAAGCGAGAGACCTGTCACATTGTGATTATTTCGCTGTTTTTTCTAGTGAATTTCTAAAGGTTTTTTCAAGCAATGGTGCTGAGATGTTCACTCATGAACGATGCTTTGAAGATCATCGGGGCGTGGTAGAATTGCAATTTGGTGAAGGAAACTTCGTTACTCTACAGACGCAACTATACAGCAGATACAGCCGTCTGAATCTAGAATTTGTTATAGTAAGAAGAAGCCTCCATTCAGGTATACCTAGAAAGTCCCTTTTTTCATTTTGTTTTTCTTTAAACCAAAAAAAAAGGAAAGTTGGGGAAGAACTCGAATGGGATAAAAGCTTTTCTTTTTCTTTCTTGTTCTCCATATTACTTTTAAAACAAGCAAACGAACACAAAGTCCTTAGTCTCTATAGGTTTTATGATCTTGTTTCTCTACCTTGCAGCTCTATCTCCTTCAACTGCATGGAATATACATGGTTTCAACACCAGCCAGAAGAGTTTATTTGTTGACTGGAGCAACGTACCAGGAGACTTACAAGCCGATTTCTTCATTTTGTCCTTGAATCAAACGAGACCGCAATTATATTACAAAGATGGAAGAGCAAGTTCGTTTCTTCTTATAGTAGACTCCTCGAACACGTCAGTCAATGTGTCAGACGTCTCGGTATTCAGTCAGTACATAGTCCAGGTTTATCTGGTTGATGTGAATGGCGACATCTATAAAAGTGACAGCGTCGTTGTCCAAACAGATGAAGGCGGTAAGTTTATCATTTCGCAATTGACAAAGTTTGTTTACGCTTTCGGATACAATCAGTTGATCGGTAAAGAAAAGATATTAAGTAATTAATAGGAAATTACTCAGTTCTGAACTAACAATCCAGTGGGCTAGTCCCGTTTATGTGCCCCTGTGAAAGTTTTTAAAAAGAACTTGTTTAATTTCAAAAGGCTACCAAAAATTTTAAAATACCCTTTTCGTTACCACAATAAAACGTGCTTTTTTGTTTTTATTTTACGTTGTTGTGTTTTCTTTCTCTCTTTGTTCATCGCAGTACCCAGTAGACGTCCTTACGTGTCCGTTAACAACAAATATCCTGGAGGTGACAGCATCAACATATCAATATATCCAATTCCCGAAAAATATCACAATGGCAAACTTCTTGGCTATAACATTAAGTACGAAAGTTCGTGTTATGGAATCCCAAAATTCTCCGCTCAGGTCAATATCAGTGCATCGACCAGAAGTTACGTTTTAACTGGGCTTCTGCCAGGAAAACAATACTTCTTACGGGTCGCTGGGTTCACCTCCAAAGGAAGTGGACCGTATGATTGGCAAAACGTGTTCACCAGTAAGTGGCTATTCGCAGGCATCCTGATTTGTTTATTTTAACTGCACCGGAAGTCATAAAACCGAGTAACTATGTTAAGGTAGTTTTAAGTGCTAGAACGCATGGATTCCCTTTAAAACGCCAGCCCAAGAATTGGGAAACCAAGTACGAGGCAAAGTTATCTCAGTGTTAGTACCAGTTTTCGTTTTATTTTTCCCTCTCCCTCCCATCATGCCTTCGAAAACCTTAATACTCAGGCTAGACCGACCGTAACGTTCGGTGTAAAAACAGGTTGGCCGTTTGGGGGATAGTGATACCTTAAAACTACTATTTTGCTCAGGAGAGGAAGTGGAGGGATTGAGAATAATTAAACATTTTCAGGGCTCAAACTAACAGGCCATTTCCGAGTTACCTTATGCCTGTTTCAAAACGAGTCCCCGTGCAAAAACTTTCATATGAAAACGAGTTTGATATAGAAATGGACTTCTAGGCGGAAAAAGTTTTCATATGAATGGTCTCGCATTAAGACTCATTTTCACACGGCAGTAAAAGCCAACTCAAAAATGGCCTGTTAAAAACGCTTGCTCTTGGATAACTGTGTGTCCATCTTTATAAAATAGAAGCCGCAACGTTGATTTTTTTTTCAGCTTGCAAACCACAAAGTACGTTGACTGCGAAAAACGGTACACTATACAGCCCTAATTACCCATGTTCCTTTCACGGATTGCATTACTGCCGCTGGACAATTGAGCCGCAACTTGGCGGGAGCGCTGTCAAAGCGATATGGATAAATTTTAATTCCTTTGAAGTAAATGGCGATGGCCCTTATTGCAGGTGAGATTCATCTCATAACAATCAAGTTTAACAACTGCTTGGGCATGGTATGAACAGCTATAAGCGCTACCTATTGAAGAACAGTTATGTCACCGCGGGAGTAGAAACTCGCCTCTACTCGCGATCTATCGGTCTATAGGGTGTGGCGTTAAAATCAATTGAGAATGAATCCTCGACAAGTAGGGGCGAAAGGAAAGATCTGTTTTGAACAACACCTTAAACGAAATTTTGAGTTTTGAGGCAGGATTCTGGGCGATTTTTAATCAAGATTTTGCATTATCGCGCACCGGTGGCTCAGTTGGTTGAGCACCAGGCTGTCACTCGGGAGGTCGTGAGTTCAACTCCGGCCGGACCAACGATCAGGGTCCTTAAATAACTGAGGAGAAAGTGCTGCCTTTGTAACTACATCTACAAATGGTTAGACTTTCAAGTCTTCGCGGATAGGGTGATAAAGCCGGAGGTCCCGTCTGACTCACAGCCCTTGTTCATTAACTCTGTGGGATGTTAAAGATCCCACACACTATTCAAAAAGAGTAGGGTATAGAGTTCCCGGTGTTGTAGTCTGACCTTTCCAGCGTGTGTCCGGCTTGGCAGGATTAGCTTGAAGGGCTTCTGTGTGAACGAGACCACAGTTGTGTATAACAGCCGGAAGTCAGGATACTTAGCCAAGTGCTGGTGCCTCAAAAAAACTTGGTGTAGTAGCCTAATGCTTAGCGAGCTGGATCTAGCGATTCGTGTTCGAGCCCTGGCCAGGGGTCATTGTGTTATGTGGTTGAGAAGACACTTTATTCTCTGAGAGCCTATATTCTTCCAGGAGGGATTAGAATTACCCCTAATGCGTTCATGCTACGTGCAGTAACCGGAGATACCTGCTGACCTGATGGCCAATAGGCTGAAACGCAGACTTTAACCTACCTATATAACCGTGACGACTTTTTTCTTCCACCCAGATCGAACAATTGGCTTCGCGTGGCCACTGGAGAAGACGCCCAGTACAATAATGACACCTTATTATGCGGTTACATAGAGCCCTTTTCTCTTATTGTTCACGGCGACCAAGCAGAGTTGGCACTTCAATATACAAACACCTATCGCTATTCAAATGGCTTTTCAGTTTGGTATCTTGGACTTGAAGATCCCTTGATAGGTATCAAACAAATCTATCTATCTATTTATTCTAAAGAGTAGAGCCAGCATAGATAAAGCTATTCGATTCTACGTGGTAAGGGACCAGCCTGTTTGTTAGCAGAATTGCAGAGGGAACTATATCACTGCGATTTAGAAGCTTAAATGGTAAGGGTAACGGGGATGATGGTTTATAATTGTGAAAGCTTTAACTTCAAGGTGCCTCGACCACGAAGAGGTTTCCAACCTAGAGAAGATTCTGTCAAATTGTTACCATCCTCACATCATCATTGAGAAGGTTAACACCATGGCTGTGTAGATCATGGAGCTTCTGTAAATCCGAGATAGATGTTTTTCTCGCAATAATTGATGTGGCTTGCTTTACATTTGAGATATCACATTTAAGTAATTACCTATTCTTTTCTGACAGATACTGTCCTATCATCCTGGCAACTGTTAGTTCACAACATTACGTCATCGTCAGTGTCCGTGGAGTGGGAAGATTTTCCTTTTAGTGTCTCCATTACCCAC
>NC_090875.1:4244260-4249260 GCF_036669935.1 Montipora foliosa | reverse complement strand
ATGTACCTGCACGTTGCACGAGTGCTTGACAAGGAGCACACAGACGCGACTGAAAAACCGAAAACAAAATAGGACTAAGCTGGGAATGTCGGCGAAGTCAGACTTTAAGTCCATACAATCAAAGGTATTTCTGGCAAATCCAGCAACTGTTGCTGTGCGGGTTTCTCTGTTGAAACCATCAAGGACACAAAGAATTTCAAGGTAAAGTCGGAGAAAAAGCCATCGTCATTATCATCATTTTTTATCAGCATTTATTTAAAATAATTTTAAATTTAACAAATTAGAAAAAAAAAAAAAATATATAATATATATATAATATATATTACTATATATATATATATATACAACCCGCATGTAGCAACGCTAATCAGGGCGGGTTGTATAACTTAATATAAAATACAGCAAAACACATTATCATTAAAATCAGATAAATAAATAAATAGAATAAATAGGTATACACATATATTCACAAATAGCTAGGATTTACATGAGAAGAGCAAGAACCTGTAATAACATAGAACATAAGGAATTAATAATAATAGCTACTAGAGTTTGATTAATGATAATTAGTAATTTTTAAGCATTAACGTAACGTAGAGCCATCAACATAAAATGATGAATGTTAGTGTATTTGAAAGGTTTTTTCCTAAGTTTACGCAGGTCAGGCTTCAGGCAATTCCACAACTTAGCTCCGAAAATGGAAAACGAATTAAGTTTAATTCTCAGTCTTGATTTATTAACATATAAATACCAGCATCAGAAAATCTAGCGTTATATGTATGAACGTCGGATGAGCAGGTAAAAACATCACAGATATTCTGAGGCACAGAATTGGTAGATATGTCGTGCATAAGAGAACATTCTGTTTCAAAAAAGCATATTGAGGGGTAAGACATTAGCAGAGACAAACAAAGGAATAGCATGAGATCTATTACCAGCAAAGAACATTAGCCGAAGAACTCGCTTTTGTAAGATAAAGACCTTCCTCAAATAGACCTGAGCAGCTTGGCCCAGGCTATTACCAATAAGTACAGCAAATTATTACATGTTTCATGACATAAAGCTTTCAATTATTTTCCTTCAAAGGGTGCTAAAAATACCAGAATATAATGCAAAACGTCACGTACTGGGTAAAACATATTTTTCAAACAAACCAGACATAAGGCCAAAAAAGCACCATTTAACTATACTCTTTGCTAGGTGATTTAAATTGTTGATGTTTTGTCAATGTGCAGATAAATGATGGAACCTTAAAGAAGGGAGAGAAAGCAAAAGTCAAAGTCAGGGGAGATGGGGCTAGAATGAGCAGGTTGACAAATTTCATCCTTCTCAGTTTTACAATCCTACAGCAAGGACATATTATTTTGTCATCAAAAGGTTAACAACAAATTCAATTAAAAAATGCAATGTATTAATTCAAAATACAGCATTATCCCATACACATCAAAAAATCTAAGTTTGCCAAAAATACCACTACTTTTTTTGTTGCTACAGGTGACTACCATAATTGTGTAATTGAATCAATATTTCCAATAAGTCTGATCTTCACAGGAAGTCACACCATAGCAGTAATAAATGGTGCTAAGACCAGGAGGTATTCAGGGAAATAGATAAAAAAAGGTTGACGTGGAATTCTCCCTTGGAGGCGATTACAAGGTCAACATTGAATTTGCATCAAAACACACACATTGGATAAATAAAGATGAGATCTTTAGGACTTTTTGTCTACTGATTTGCAATGTGCAGTAGTTTTTGTTTCCAACTATGCCTTTTTCTTACTAAATTTTTTTTTAACATCAGTATGTATGGTAATTTACTGTATTTTTTTACACTTTTACTTCTCATGCTCCGAACACATTCGGGTGATGTCTTCACGCTCCCAAGAAGAATGAAACTTAGCAAATTCCTTCCAAAGGGCACCATATTTCACCTAAAAATTAAAAAAAAAATAAAGTTAAATAGCTAACGCCTCAGCTTGTGGACCCTTTTCTTTTTCATCTTCAACTGTTAATTAATCAGGTACTCGCTTGGCAAACGGACGAACAGAACCTACAAAACGTGTCAAGTGAAGCTGCAAAACTCACCGTTTCGTTCCTCTCACGATTGTCAACAAGTGTCTACACCTCCCAGAATGGTCCACTGCTCCTTCTTCTTTTTACCAACATGAGAGAAGACTCAAGAAATTCGGCATCTGCTGCAGAAACCGTGTTCAAAACACGAAAAAACCCACCGAGGGACGATCGCGAGTCGCCATATTGAATCGACACTGATTTAAAAAATTGATTGACCAATAAAATGCAAGAAAGACAAAACTTGTCTCGTTCGGAATCCCTGGCTATGAAGATATTATCAATTAGCGTGGCTGAGATACTGTTGACCCTGGTTGGTTTATCAATTGTAGGAATAAAAGAATAAGCTTGCAACGAAAGTAAGAAGTCTTTAGTAAAGTTGCAGCTTTCGGCATTGAGGAGGTTTATGTTGAAGTCTACCAAGACATAGATAGGCTTGCTAGAGTTACTACGTTTTTCTAAGGTTTCATCAAAATATGTCTGAAAGCTCTCAGGGAAGTTGTGCTGCCTATAAATTACACCACAGATAATTACTTTTCCTTTCAAATTGTAATTCAACCCACAGGGCTCGAATACTTCATGTTATCATCAGGCGCAATCAAGAGTACAATGAACTTTATTTAAATTCGATTATTTGAGGTGCCAATAAAAGATGCTAATGTGAGGAAATGTCTAGTTTTCCAGCAGCAGCTACTCAACTATCATTTTGTGAGAAGTGTGTCACTAAACCATTGTTCAGCGCTTCAGTAAACAATGTCACATTTCTCTGTCAAGCTCGGTTGATTCCCCGAATGTGGTAGCACTAAACGTCGATTCGGTTCTTTTTGGAACTTGTTGCTTCCGAATATATTCAAGGGACTTACCACAGCTACAAACGTTTTCGAGCCAGCGGAAGTGGAACGATGCACTTTTTTCCCGAATGTTCGGGACTCTAAATAACACTATTGTCAAATCCCGCAGGAAGTAAAACTATAATGTCTTCTTTCAGACAAACCATTTTTCGGATGCATTCTCTCTGCCCTTCTTTTAAAGTGTTTCGAAAAAAATCTGAAGTGTAAACAGAGCCTAAACATCATCAAATCAAATCCTTCTCGACGGCCATAATTTGATCAGTTCTTCACCGATTTTTTTGCAATTCTGTAACCAATCAGAGAGAGGCTCCAAGAGCTCTTTTGTTTTTCGGCCAATCAGAGTAAAGTCCAGATTCTGGACTACCGGCAGACGACTTGTTAAGAAATTGTATCAGGCGTACCCTTTCCGCCTTGTCTAAAGAAAAGTACAGCTGATCGCAGGTTACATTAACGGAGAATACCTCTGCCAGTATACTGCCTGTTGGCAAAATCTGGTGGTGTTTCATGGTGCACTCCCAATTCACCCTAGCCAGACAAAGTTCCGTTGGTCGGATTTCATTTTGAAAATATTAGGATTATATCCTCGCAGGTTTTGACATTCATAGTTTAAAGAAACTATAATCTATCATAAATGTAAAGTTCTCACCAAGTCCTACAAACCATACATTTATTTTAGGCCAAATGATTATTTTATGGATCCTTCCGTTAACTTTTTTTGGCATTTCTTGTCCATACGACAGTTCGGGAGTGGAATTAGATTGCACTTGAAAACTTGCATTCCTGTGCATTTCTGTTTATACCTAAATAACTAAATCGCGATATGGGGATCGGCTTGGTCAAAAGATTTTCAAGGAGTAACTCAGTAATCTGGTGAAATCAAATAAAAAATTTAAATAGTGCACCTGTTGGTCAAAATAACGTTCGAAGCAGAGCCATCTAAGCAGACATATTTGCTTCTACATATCAGTGATGGTGTGACAATTTGTGGGTCACATTGTCACACAAATTTTTAAGGGGGGACTAACTTAGCTGTAAATTTAGCATTGTTGCTGAGATATTTTTCAGGTTTTCAAGCCCTGTTTTGCAAATGCAGTGTTTTCAGTGAGGTGCACAAGGGTGAACGAACTTTAAAAATGGGCATTGCACTATGCAATTCAGTCACTAACACGTACAAGAAGCACTTTCCTGTAATTATTATTCTCTTATTAAAAATTATATATGTAGCAGTTTAATTGTGCTACCTGAGCCAAGGGAGATCTAGGCACTACAAAAGGATCCTTTTCAGATTTGCAGTCCAAGCCTTGACATATGGATTTATATGTACAGTCACAGGACAGACAACTTTTGGAGGCTTAAAAAAAGTAAAATTTATTGAAAATGTTCCAGGTATTTCCATATCATTTGAATGTCAATGCTATAATATAATGCAAATACAATACACAAAGAATCTTACCCCCGGGAGATTTGAATTGGGTACAACACTGAGTTAGCCAATTTGGTCTATGTGTTCAAGTTAATAACTACACATGTAACTGTGACAAAGGACTATAACAATTATACACTTAAGCTCTCTCCATTTACAAAATTTGCATAGTTTGCCCATCAATTATTATGACAACATAAAAGGTAGTTTATACAAATGTTGTCATCTTATTTACAAGAATGTTCAAGAAAGTACAATTTGATTGGAAGTCATTATACCTAAAGATTGTGTGAAATGCTTAATAGGCCATTTCCGAGTTGATGTTTGTCTCGGTTTCGAAGTGAGTCTTGGTGCTCAACTCTTGTAAGGGAAATGAGTTTGATTTGCATAAGAATACGCAACTCGTTTCCATTTGAATGGAAACCAGGACTCGCTTTGAAACTGAGGCATGCTGCAACTCGGAAATGGGCTATTAAAATAATAATTATGACGTAACCAGGTGAAACATTTGTAACTTCAATCAATAATGTGAATACATTCAAGTTATTAACTATCTCAGGCAAAGAATGATTGTTATATTCTTAACTTTAAATGTCCCGGTTGTACCCAATGTATTGAACAGGATATCCATTCAGTTGCAATATTTAGACAGTCTGA
>NC_090875.1:4236760-4239260 GCF_036669935.1 Montipora foliosa | reverse complement strand
TCGCAGGCAGTCATAAGCTCAACGGAATCGGAGTTGGAAAAATCAGAACGTCTTCATTTCTTCCGATTCCGCTTATGACTCCGTCGCTTATAATCCAGTGAAAACTAGATCGTCCGGATGTCGGAAGCAGAAGTGGAAGAGCCAACCAATCACAACGCCCGGAATCAAACACTGTGATTGGTTTATTACACAGCTGTTTCAAGAAAGGTTGTCCAAAAGAAGCGTAAGAGCATTTGCGAAAATGCCGAAAGGTAGTATGGGCCAGTATTCAATATGTAGTGAACGCCCAGAATCGAAGATGCCACAACCGTACAGTGAAGACTTACGATGGCGAGCTATTTGGATGAAACAGTTCTTAGGATATAGCGTTAACGAAGTGGCAGTAGGAACAGACTTAGGTTGAAGCTCTCTCCAGCCATCACGCTACCCAAACACGTCCAAAAACAAAAGGGTTGATTAGAAAAAACGATGGCTCTACACGTGCGCCACGGTTTTTTGGTACATTTTTCAAACTTTCTCTGCGAATCATGACATAAAATAAGTAAGGTTAAAGTCGTCAGATTCTTACTTTCTCTGTGAATCCTAACCCTTCGTTACTAATTCATGGCCTGGATCATTTGACTGAATTTTGAAACTCTCTCATATCTCAATGTCAGTAACATAACACGAGCATGTATTTCTAGGTGACGTTTTTGATAGCATTGCCGTCATGTTTTCGTTGACTCAAACTGACACTTTACCACAATTCCTTTCGGCATTGTCGCGTACGCTTTAATGCTACTTTTCGACAAACTTTCTCGAAACAGCTGCATAGTATTCCGCTTCTGCCTCCGATTCCGACAATCTAGTTTTCAGTAGATCGTAAGTGACGGAGTCATAAGCGGAATGAGTGTTGTGCTTCAGACTCCGTCGGTTTGATTTTCACTAGATCGTATCGTTCTACGCTTCTGATTACGACTCTGATTACTACTCAGACTCTAGAGAAAATTAGCCTTTATTAGACAACTAATAAGAAAAAATGCACACAAAAAAATGTTAAGTGTTCATGCTTAGAGTGTCTTCACTGAAATTATTTTCCTCCTTTGTACAAAAAATATTATTATATACCCTCAGTCGAATAAATACATGGGCAGTGTTTTTCCAAACTCGAGGGCCCTTAGTAGCCTGCGTGTAGACCTCTACTCTTTCATTTCACGCGGAGGTAGTAGACGTCCTGCGCGCTGGCCAACCCTTGGGGACCCATCCCTTATAGTCAAATGTTTGTAATCTTTCAAATTTTACTGACACTGAAAACAATATCGATATTTCAATAGCGATTTCAAGTGACATGGGTATGTTATTTTCCATAGGCTGGTTATGGGGTGATCCTCATTTCGTCACCCTAGATGGTGGAAACTACACCTTCAATGGTCTTGGAGAGTATACAATGGTCAACGCGAAAAATGGACACTTTGAGTTACAAGCCCGAACAAAACTTGCCAAAGGAGGAGGAACAGCAACCGTTTTTGCCGCAGCAGTAGCGAAAGAAGTGAACACAAGCGCTGTACAAGTGGCACTGAAGGACGGAGGTTAGTGTCGATGCACCATGCAGGGTATAATTAATTGACAGATTGATCAGGTAATTCATTAGTTGATAAATTAATTATTTTGTAACTGAGCATTACTTTAACATTACTTTTTCCTTTAATCTTTCATGCGCGGGTTTTTCACTTTTAGGAGGTTTAAAGGTGTTGGTCGATGGAGAAGTACTTCAAGGTTTCGACAGTTTAACCAACGTCAGTGTGAACCTGAATGGCTCTGTAGCAGTATCACGTCCCAAAAACAATTCCTTCCTTGTGACATTTCCGTCTGGGATATCTGTGACAGTGACGGAGGTACAAGAGTCACTCTCCATTGTCTTTGCTGCTCCTGTGTCATTTAAAAATTGCACAAAAGGCCTTTTAGGCACCTGGAATGATGACCCATTGGATGATTTCCTGAGACCCGATGGTACCACACTGGATCATAACGCCATAGGAAGAGAAATCCACAATAATTTTGGACAGAAATGTAAGTTACGTGACTGGGTATAGCTTGGTATCCCAGAAGGAAAATGTGGTATTCCAAAAGTACAATTAGCTTTTTTCGGAAATAGGCTTTGAAATTTTATTCTCTCATCAAAATACAGGATGTAGTTTTTTTTTTAACGTCCTCTAGTTTTGGAACAAATTTGTTGTTTAGGGGCAATTCTCAGTTTTCTATTATACGGCTTATGTTCTTTTTGTTTTCCTTGTTTGTTACAGTATATTCATTATGCAGCACTATAATATCACGCACATGTAAGGTTACGAAGGCAGATTCATCGCGGATGCCAAAGTAGCAGGGAGTTTTGAATTTTTTCCAACCTTATGGGTGATTAAAATGTATGGCACGAAACAAGTGTTTGATTGTAAATCATATTGCGATCATGTTTGTAAAATTCGTGAACTCGGTGAACTCGTGCAGATGAACAAACTGCAAA
>NC_090875.1:4211760-4231760 GCF_036669935.1 Montipora foliosa | reverse complement strand
TTCTAGCTAAACGCTTATTCCCACCAGCCACATTAACCTGGTCGGCACCCGCGATTGATACCATCATTTTCATCTGGCGATCGACAGCTTCTTGCGATCTTGCGATCCTCAACAAATCTTCAACTGTTAATGTTCCCTCCTTTTATAAAAACTTGCCACGCATATGACTTGAACAGCATTTATCAATCACTTGATCGCGAATGTAGTCGTCCTCTTGTTCTCCGAATCACAGCTAACCGAACGCTGACGAAGCCGAGAGACAAACTGATCCACGGTTTCACTATTCTCCTGTGCGATCTGCCGAAATAAATGCCTCTCGAACGGGACTTTCGCTTTCCAGATGAACTAATCATCCAGTACTTTTAGGGTGTCTTGGAAAGTAGCGATTGTATCTTCGCCCACTAGCGTGAAATAAACTTCTTGCACTTCCATACCAGCTACGTGTAACAGAAGAGAGCGCAGTTGCAAATCATCGGTTACTCCTTTTACAGAAACGTACAAATTGAATGCTCTTTTCCACCGCTTCCATAGCTGGCTTAAACCATGTGGATCGCCCTTGGGGTCAAAGACTTTTAAAGAGCCATCATCTAAAGTAACATGAGCGCTTCCATCGCTTGTTCCACCGCTTGAAGCGTCAGCTCCGCTCGTTTCACTACCGCCTAAGGGCATCTCAAATAAACTGTCGTCGAAACTGAAAGAAAACTCAGACGAACTCGAAAGAAACTCTACGAACTAGAAAGATCGTCGTCGCCAAATGTAGAACCCCGATATAAAATCCGCCAGCGAACGTTAAAACATTTATTACATCTCGCACACGGTTACATTTCACACACCCTACTTGAATAAATTGCCCTAGCTTTTATATTTTAACAACAATACAATACTCCCGTAGGACCACGCTACACCTAAGAACCGTTGACAACAATAACGACGTTCCAACGATAACTCACGCTACGACACTACATATCCCGCATCTCACCAGAGAAAAAAAGGCTTATCCCGGATCCCGCCAACCCTATGTTAGGCCCTCAAGATTGGTGTCACTTTTACCCACAACAGCTGAAGAATCTCGACATTTTTAGGTTATGGCTGAGAACTGAATTTAAAAGTTTTATTGATAGCTGGGGAATGGGCTGAAACATTGAATGGTAACAGGGAAATAGCTGAAATCTTAACTGATATAAGTGAGACTGCAGTAAACCCAACCAGACACTCTGAAACATATACACGTAAGCCATTTGTTTCCACGTTATTGGAAATCTCCCAAAATAACTGACATCATAAATTTCATCTTAATAAGGCTTATTATTTGATTGGGTTAGACCTTTTTTGAAAGTTTCGTCATGAATTTCAAGCAAGTTTTGATATTATGACATGCTTCAATAAGTGTATTGTATTGCCATGATGAAAAAGTGTTACAAATTTGATAGAGGTACAAAGAACGGCAAGCGAAGAGTAAAAAGGAAGTGAGGGGGGCGGGGATGTTCAGGGTGAGGAAATATCCCTTGTTATAAAAGTAACCCGGAAAATCAGCAACAGTCCTTTCAGAAAGTATGTACAAAATACCATTGTATTCCTACACTTTTGCTCTTTTAGATAATTTCCCACCCAAGATTCTGTCTGGGCCTTCCGAGCTTAATTTGACAGTCAACACAACGGTCAGCATAACTGTCACTGCAGAAGATCCCAACGGTGATCCCGTCACCTACAACGTCTCCGGAAGTCTTCCGAAAGGGGCCAAATTATCAACCAATGTTTCGTCCGTGACGCTAACTTGGAATGTAACCACCGAAGAGGTAACTAATCAAAACTGAAGTGGTAGTTAAAAGACTGCAAACGTTCATCATCTCAATGTTAAAGATGAAGATGATAGTTTTTTTTCTTTTCATGACAGTTATGATGACGATGATAATGATTGTGCAATACACGACAATAGTGCTTGTGTATACTGCTTTATTTTAGATCGTACGCGTTCTGTCGTCAGTTAATACGTAGGTCAACCCCCCCGCGTCGGCATATTACATTTTATTTATGTAGCTCATTTAATCAGAGCTATGCGTTGATAAAAAGTACTTTGTTACCAATTCCATAAACGTCGATGGAAATCCCCTGTTCAATAACTCTTATTAGCACTGTCAAAAAGTTTATTTATTGACTTCCTAAAATTTTATAGCCTGTCATCAGCGGAGAAGTAACCGTGCACATGTAGCTGTATACCCAAGATTCAAGTTATAGGTTAAGAATAATTTTTGGTGCTGGGTTAAATTTGAAACATCTTTTTAACTGGCAAATTTTCTTTTAATTTTTTTTTTCTTATAGATTGATATAGAGTTTGTGGTAGCTGACGATTCCAAGCAAGCTACCATACTGCTGCCAGTGATAAACGTGTGCGCATGCCACAATCAAGGAACATGTGTACCTGTAGATGAAAATGACGCAGATAACAACGGTGAAAGATTCAATACACTTTCGTGTGTGTGTCAAAATGGTTATACCGGCACATTTTGTGAGGCGGACCTAGATGCATGTAAAGAAAATTTTCAACCATGCTATCCGGGGGTCCAGTGCATTGATTTAAAGCCACCTGCAAACGAGTCAGGCTTCGATTGTGGTCCTTGTCCAGATGGGTTAACAGGAGATGGAGTCGAATGTACAGGTAATGGATAGCAATCTTCCCCCACCCCTCCACCTTCTCTCAGTCCTCCTCGCCCGGTGGAGGTGTTTTTTGCAGCTTTGAAATGGGGTTTGATTTAGGGGTAGGAATGGTCCTTTAGGTCTTTAGGTCTTTAAGTCTCGCGTGTACCTTTCTCCACTCCTTAACTTGCGACGCTAAAACTTCCCTTAATTGTTTCTTTATCCATCGCGGAAACTTTGATGGTTTTCGCCCGTGGCAACCACTTTTTGCCACACCCGTGAAGCTAAATTTCGATTTTTATTTTTCTGAGTTCATTTTTCCAGTTTATTGCGTTCGAGGTACGAGAACGCAACCCCTAATTTGTGTTGTAAGGGAAGTTTTTTCGAGATTGCATTTTCGCCGTCGTCGACACACTTTTGCCTCGCTTTGAGGCGCTTTGTTACGTTTTGCCTCACTTTGACGAACTAACGCACGTGGTGATTCGTGCGTCGTCGGCGTTGATTATTCCATCGTTTGGTGAGGTGTGATAATCTTCCATCGTTCATCGTTGAAAAGAGCTGAAAGATTGCTGAAGGTCTGTCAACTGACGTCGGTAAAATTTTACTTTGAATTAAGCATGGTTCGTCACTGTCCTTGGAAAATGTGTGCGACTCCTCGCGCTTGCATCAAACCGGGTTGTTTTGCTCGGCGGCCGTTGTGCCCCAAAGTAAATCTACCGAGTTGTGTAGCTTGGCGGCCGTTGTGCCACAAAGTAAATCTACCGAGATATGACGCTCGTCGGCGCCATTTCATCATGACTTGTGATATTTACGGCACTGAAATCAACAAACTAAATTTATTGTGTCCCAGCGTTCAGCACAGAAAAGTAATCCTAGGTCTTTAATACCACAAGCTGAAAAGACTTGCAAGTAACATTTTGTATTTAAAACGTTTCAGATATTGACGAATGTGCGACGAATAACGGAAGCTGTGGACAAAATTGCTTGAACAATCACGGATCATTTCAGTGTGACTGCGATGCTGGATATCTTCTAAACTCTCAGGACAAGAAGAGTTGTGATGGTTAGCATATATAGCAACTGTTTACAAAGATAGATTCATTGTTATGCTGCTCTGTTCTGTTGTGTTCTGCTCTACTCTCCTAATCTCTTTTTTTCCCTCTCCTCTCCTTTGTTCTCCTCTCCTCAGCTCCGCTGTGCTCTACTCTTCTCTAATTTCTGCTTTTCTCTGTCCTCCTCTTCTCTTCCATCCTGTGCTCTTCTTTGCTCTACTTTCCTCTTCTCGTCTCAGTTCTCCTCGCCTTTCCCTTCCTTTCCCCTCCTATTCTCTGCTCTCCTCTACACTCCACTCTTGGCTCATGTCCTCTCCTCTCTTCCGCTCTTCTGGCAAATGGCTTGTCACCATAAGGTTAAGTTTGCCTATGTACTGTTTATTTATTTAAGCCAAGGTAGCCCAGTCAGGGTGAAAGCTGACTCTGATATCAAAAGGAACCCTGGCAAGCTACGCTGTGACAACTAGCTAGTTACAAAATTAACAACTGCAAGTCAGGTCAATAAATCTAAAGAAGTTTTCAATGATCATTTTATCGGGGTCGCACCACGTTGACCATATACCAAAGAAAATATGGTCTCGTCTTCCAGGTCAAAGAACAGGTTAGACCCTTTTTAAAGCAATAATGCAACGAAAATTTATAAATGTTCTACTTCTCCTCCTCCTTCCTCTCCTCCTAAGGTAACATACCTACTCACCCTGATGTCTTATTGCAGACATTAATGAATGCGGGTTGGGGAGCGGAGGATGTATGCAGATCTGCGAGAATACATTGGGTTCATACACTTGCAAATGTGATGCAGACTTTAAAGTGGATCCCGCTAATCCAAAGGACTGCATAGGTGAGTTATTTGAAAACATTTAACGGCTTTTTGAAGACCGAAGGATCACATGTTATTACCATTTCTGACTACTTGTGACAGTTTGCATTGCATTCGCTACTTCACTTAATAGGTCTTCCGGAATGGATACAAAGATCATTACAAACAAATAATATTCCCCTTTCATTTTTTAGCCAAGGACCTTTGTCCAGAAAATTTAATTGGCTGCGAAGATATCTGCTTGCTGTCTGATGGAAAGGAAAAGTGTGCTTGCAGAAAAGGATATGCTTTACAACAGGAAGGAAAAACATGCAAAGGTAGGTGGTGCCCTCCCCCGTATTTTTTTTAGTTGTCAAGAGTATTTTCTCTTGGCGACTGTCCATTTCAGTAGCTGTTCCTTGATACAATTTGCTGAAATTTGGTTGAAAGCTTTCTTGTTATAGATGTAGGAGATCTTACGTGACAAGAAAGTTGTGTATGAGCTACGAAATCATTAACACTTATATTAAAATGTAATAGCGGAGCTCAACGCGTGCCTTCGGCGCGAGCGCGCAGAGCACCATAGTTAAGAAAATATGATAAACCATCGATGCGAGAAATGTTGGTTTTATAGCCATGACGTCACGACCGTCCGTACGTACGTCCACCCATCCATGTATGCCAATGTAACCAGTATCATGCTAGTTTCCACCATATATCTTTAATATTGGACATTGACACCCGTCAAAACAAGGTATCCGCTGATCAGTATCACGTGACCATATCGCAGGCTCAAGCGTAGAGTTCACCGAGGTCAGTTTTTCGATTGGATTGCAGGCTCAAGCCAGGTGAACTCACCTAAACATAAGCGAGGCTTCATTTTTCGCGCGCTTTCTGTGGCTCGATGCAGCTACACGGCGATACTACATCAACTATAGTTGTTACACGGTCAACTCTTTTCGTGTTCAGATGGAAAACGGTTTGGAAAATGTTTTCTTTCTGCATTTTTCGCTGGTTTCAATCCAGTTTGACATATAACGATAGTTGGGTCCACACTGGCGGCTACGCAGTTATTTAAGTCAAGTATCGGAGGAATGTAAACTTAAAGCTGAGTGTTTAATTTTAATTTGCTTAGAGCTACCTTTTTCTCTGTATTGCAATTTTTAGCATATCTTTAGAAGCTCAGATAAAGTTACATGATGCCTGGAGGACCTATGACTAGAACAGAAACGAAAGGAGAGGGAAAGAGAACGACAACTACAAAACAGAATACCATTAACAGCTCATACTTAGTGCAATAAGTTACTCCACAAATTCTTTCCTTGGGCACTAAACCGTTGTTATTTTCAAAAAGTGGTTTCATCGGTTTTTCCTTTGTTCAGGAATGAAAATCGAATTTTTATTGTCAACTGGAATTAAATAACAACTATCTGTACTCTTTTGGACATAAAGAAAAATTTGATTTGCTTGTTTGTTTTGCCGGCTAAAATGCGATCGTACCAGTGCTTTTTAATCCGTGTACCCAACTGGTTTTCGATGTGCCTCGACAGTGACAAGAAAATTGTGCCCTTATGTTATAAACACGTAATCGCAGTGAGTTCTCGTAAAATTAGGGGGAAATTTCACTAGCTTGTGTTTTCAGAAGTTTGTTTCAGTAAAGCACCTACACGTTATTTAAGTGTTGGAGCGGATCTTGTTTGAAGTTCGTTCTGTCTTGGTTGCATTGCCGTATTTTGCCGATTCTTGTTCCAAGCCAACCTGGCGTGTTCCAGTGAAGTAAATCAAAATGTGAATGATCTCTTTTTTTAGAGATAAGGTGGAATGAAGTACATCAGTAAAACTCTTTTTTGACCTTGAACTGACTGGCTTCTAATTTTAGCGTGATTCCCATTCACTGGCTATTGACAGTTGACTCTGAAATGAATGACTTTTTTCCTTTTCCATTCGCTCGCTGAGGGTGTGCTTGGTTTCTTTTAAAATTTACGTGGTTCAAGAAAAATTTATTGCCAAACAGGTGAATTTCAAAGTAAGTTTCACTCGAAAAACCGATATCGTACTCATCACTTCGTGATTCATGCGATATTGGTTTTTAGCGTAAAATTTACCGTGGAATTCGCTAGTTAGGCAATGAATTTTTCTATAGAAGAAAGCAAAGAAAGCAGCACCGGAAACATCAAAATGCGGACAATTCGAAACCTTTTATTTTCACTAACGCTACAGGCAGTAAGAATAAATAGCCAGGGAGGTCCGCTTTTAGGCTTGGCTAAATCTATATATTATTGTAAGGTGTTACAGCCATATTCTGCGCCAAAATTAGTTGTAAGGTAATGATATAACATGCATCATTTACTTGTCAAGCTCTTGGAAACGCTAAGAGGGATCTTCAACTAACAACCCCCCCCCCCCCCTCCCACACAGACACACACACACACACACACACACACACGCACCTGACATAAACTGACATGAAGGAACTCTATAAACTATCTTTATTGAAATATACGGGCATTTTTTTCTCTGAGACAAGGACTCCCCAATTAAATTTTTTTCTTCTTGTTTTTCTTTCAGATAAAGACGAGTGTGAATCGTTTGAATTCAACCGCTGCGACCAACGGTGTAATAATACCGACGGAGGCTATGTCTGCTCATGTGTAGATGGTTATACTCTCGATGCTGATAACTTCACTTGCAACGGTAAATTATACTTACAAAAAGTCTGATGTGTTTCCCTTTAAAGTTTTACCGTTTGCATGAGTGATTTGCTTTAATCAGACGGCTAGAAAAGCCCTCTATGCCAGTACAACGCTATATGTTGCAACAGATACTTTCTACCCCCCCCCCCCCCCCCCCCTTTTCCCCTTGTCTCCCTCCCAGCCCCTTCGTTTAGCTACATAAGAACAAAAAGATTAAAAAGAGTATGGTTGCGATCGTACTCTCATTTGTGTAAAGGACGTTGTTTTTTTGGGGGAGTTTGTCTTGAGAATAGACGTGAAGGGCTGCTTCTGATTTATGAACTAAATCGAATGGTGTAATATCCTTATACCACAGATATCGACGAGTGTTTGCTGTTCACCCATGAGTGCCAAGATGAATCCATGCGGTGCGAAAACAAACCTGGGTCTTACGACTGTGTTTGTGGGGAAGGACTGAATTGGGTTGACGACAAATGCCAAGGTGAGCCAATGCAATGAATAACGCGAAGAAAGGCAAACTTTCGTGACGGGATCGAAGATAATGTGCTCTAAATACTAGGAATCGTCCAGTTATTTTTCAGTGTTCGAGATTTTATGTTTACTCCTGAAGATATTCATACTGTCGTCTCTTTAATCGGTCAAGGTGACGCACTTAACTGCTCGATTGAGTTTCTTTATCCTTGTAAACGTTTCGGGACTTATCTTATTTATCCTATATTCATTTTTTGTTTAGAACAGCTTGGTAATATACATAAGAAGAAATACCATTGTACAGATGCCTACTCGAAAAGGCAACTTTCAAGCTCCCATTTTGCTGTCTTATGTTAATTGATAGTTATATATGTAATATGTAATATATAAAGGAAAGGAAACATTTCAAGTACACCCTGAAACGCTCACTTGAGGAGTTCTCTATTAACCCTTCATCCTGGGAAGAGCTGGCACAAAACCGCACCAAATGGCGGGCGGCCATCCATAGCAGAGCAGCCTCATGTGAAGCAAACAGGGTGGCTGCTGCGCAACAACGCAGATCAGCAAGAAAATCAAAACCCGTCGTTCCTCTGTCAGGTTTCCCTGCATGTATTCCATGCCCACACTGTTATAGATCGTTCCGGGCGCAGATTGGCCTAATCAACCATCTACGCGCCCATCATCACCGTCGCGAACAAGTGACATAGAAAATGACAAGTTTGTGGTCTTCATCGATTACGATGGACAAACAAAAAACCACATATATATATACATATATTATATATATCATATATATATATATATATATATGGATTATCTTGAAAAAATTTTATTGTTACATTCACTAAGGCTGATAATAATGTTTGAAACATCGAAACACCTTCCTTAAACTCAAAAGTGTGGTTGTATTTTTAAAGGTATTAATAATACTTGTGCTATTAACACCATTTGATTGGGACTGGTATTTTACCAATATTTCATCTGGGAAATGGGATTGGTACCCCCCGCCCCCCCTCCCCTCTCAGGACCCTCTTTTATTGCTGAGTATCTTTTCTTCATTAGAGACGATTAGTTTAAAAATCTGGGAGACACTATTGTCCTGGCATGCAAAGTATTCACTTCCGGTTACCATCTGTGCCCAGAAACGTCGCTTGTTTTAGCCTCCGTGACGTTGGACGAATGAAATGAATCGGCTTTTGAAAATTTTCATTGACGATTGTCTAATCAACGAATGTGATAGTAATGGTGGAATAAATCCAGATGGCATTAGCAGTTAGTCATGTATCTGCATGGGAAGGAAAACACTGGGAAAAGTGTAAGCCTGGTAAAGCTTGCTTTTTGGTGATTTCGGTAGAATGTGATCTGTGATCGAAGAATTGGTTAATAAGATAAACTCATAATTCTCTCCTATTATTTTAGATATAGACGACTGTCTTCTAAACGCGTGTGCTAATGGCGGATTATGCGTAGATGGTGTCAACAATTACTCATGTATTTGTCCAGTAGGATACACAGGGGATCTTTGTGAGACTGGTAAGGTTCACATGGCAAGGGTGGGGCTGATGTCGACTAAAATAGTTAAGAAAAGCTTGAGGTTGAACGAACTAAACAAGCCTTTTCGTAGCGTTCCGTTTCCAAGCGTTTCCATCTCGTCTAACTCTGCGTTCGAAAGGGAACGCTGCACTCAACGGGACAAGGTACGTCCACCAGATTAAATGCTGTAAGATGGGTTAAGTGTATAAAACAGTCAGAATCCTAATAAGACTTGTAAACATATTAGGTATGCCATTTTCAGTGTTGGTTTGATTGGCTAACATGTTGAATTCCCTCTGCCTTTTCCCGTAGATATCGACGAGTGTTCTACCAGCTCTCACAACTGTGATGTCAAGGCTGTTTGTACTAATACCAAAGGATCATACGTGTGCACATGCAAAAGCGGCTATTCAGGAGACGGAAAAGCATGTTCGGGTACTTTATTACTCGAGAGGTCTTGCCTTAAACGCTAGATAAAGAAAGTTTGTGCATTGTGCATTCTTCATATTAGAAGAACTAAACATCACTTCTAGTGTTCTGAATTACTATGTTTAATAGAGTTGTGTTAATATGCAGTGTGCTAGTTTTGAAGTACATGTTTGTCTATTTGCTGAAAGGACTTGAAAAAGGAACTGAGCTTCCTCCGCCTCCGCCTGCCGAAGAACCGCGAACACCATCTGACGAGGAGAGAAGCCAGTCTGTCGAGTTGGAGATACAGGGGTTAAATGTGTCTCAGGTCGGATAATATTTTCGTTTTGTATAATTTACGTAAAAATATTTATTCACTGTTTCGGTGGTACTGTCTACAGCCTTCTTTTTTTATTCGATCGCTGAAGGCGCGGATAGAATCGCGAGAGAACTGGACTCCTGCGTAAAATCGGGAGAGTTTACGCTTTCGCGCTCGCAGTCGCGCTCGCTTCGCACGCTTTTTCCTTCACGTGCGTTGACAAAAAGGAAGGCTGTGAACAGCTAGTCTGAATTTGCTTTTATAAGTGGAATGTCCCTTATAACTGCTTTGTCAAACGAATCATGGAATGCTGAATAACTTTCAATCCTTATCCGAAAAAAACGCTTCCCAAATTAGCAGATTAGTTAGTTACAACGTCTCACTACGTAAACCTGAAATGAAAATTTGGGATACTGAGTAAATAAAGCAGTTCACGCCATATAATTTTCGCTGTCACGACATATGCCTCGTTTTAGAGGTCTGTCTTGGATATTCTTTGCTATTCCTTTTCAGTGGAACCAACCTCTACAAGAAGCATTTAAGGCTGCAGTTGCAACGGCAGCAACGAAACACTGTTCAGAAACGGACGACTGCAGATCGACACCTACCAGGTACACAGCTTATTTTTCTGCTTTTGCTATTTTTCCATTCACTTTTCTGTTTCGTTTGTTTCATCTTTCCTTCATTTGTTTTGTTTTTATAAAAGTGACGACACATTTGAAATTAATTTGCAAGACATGTTTCGGTCGTGCAACGACCATCTTCAGTTGAAAGTAGAATTATTTTGAAGTTACATTTGAATTTATAATATGCTAAACAAAGATAAATAACAACGTGAAATAAATTGGGAATCTAACAAAATAGCCAAAGGTAACAAAAAAAGAGTGTACAATGGAACATGTTGATTAGAACGAGAGAGTTAAATTAACATGATATAATTGCTCATTTAAAGAAGGTTGCTCCCGGGAAATATGTAACGCTTCTTTTATCTTGACCTGGAATTTTGTGGTCGCACGGTCTATAACTTCAAAACATTCCGCAGAGCAGGAGTTACGTAACTCTGATTTGCCTCCCGCCTGATGGGATTCTTAACAATATGTATGTATGTTCAATGCTCGGTGATATTAGCTACGAGCCACTCTAAAATTCGAGGGTAAACAAAGTTATTACTGGGTTGCCGTATGGCAGTCCCAGTCGGAAAGTGTGTGGCATTTGTTCGGTTTTTTTTTTTTCTTCCGTGTCGGTAAAAGTCTTGCCTGTCACTCCCCTGGTAAGTGGTGTCTTTGTGCATAGAGCCTTCTGCGCGTATTTTCTTAGGATCGAGTGGACACAGTAGAATCATCAACTTAGCCTGCAATGGCGTCGAAAGTCATGTAACGCGAATGACGTTTTAGTGGATCCTTAAACAAAATATACCCTTATGGAGCTCAATAATGAAAAGTCAGTTGGATAAACTAGGCAGTCGGTGAAAAACCAACACCTGGAATCTCAAAAGCGACGAGTAATGGACTTCGACAACAATCTATCGCCTGTCGAGCCGAAATCAAAGTGAGCTGTATTTCTAAAATAATTTTTACCAAGTGTGCTGTTATGTAAAACACTGAAACCAAATGGAAAATTCTCTGGTAACTCATGGGTTCAACAAAGACAGAGAACGAATCGAACACCTTACGTGGATCTGTGATCAACTCTGCACAGTCTTCAGGTAAAAAAAATAATTGGAAATGTAACAGCCAAGAATTATTTGAAGGAAAGCTTGTCGTGTATTTTGTGCTTCATTATTCAAGGAAAAGGTTCTTCATCTAAACCGTTTGATCCTGAGATTTAGTTTGTTGCAATATTGCGCATATTTGAAACGATTGAGTTTCTTCTCTTCACGCACGTAATGAAATAGAAGGGGTTTTTGCCTCTAATAGCAAATATGTTGTTTGTTTCAAAAAATTGTTCGCTGGAAAAGGAGGCCTTTATGAATTCATCATGTTTTATGATATGCGAGCTTAACTGGATAGTTTTTATGGCAATAGTAAAGCATTTTCTTGTCAAAATGAGGTTAGCGTCTTTCTGGTGTGTTAAGTTAATTAAATCGTGAGTTTGTATTTGCCGTGTGCCGCGTAACCTTGATTTCCACTCTAGAATGATGTTCTTGTTTTGCATAAAGCAAGCTAACAAAATCTGTACCTTGCTGAGTTCGCATTTGTTAGCGTTAACAGTATTTTCGGTCCGATGCTTCTGTTTGATGAGGGGAGTTCACATTCTTCCAGGTTACCCAAAACAGATCTTTACCGACCCCCTACTGGCAAGCTTAGCATTCTACTTGCAATTTCCACTTGGAACTCCCAATGTTGACACCATCTCGAAAGGCAACCTCATTTCCATCGTTAAAGGGTCTATTGCAAACATTTCAAACTCTATTAATGGTAACATTTCGAGCGTGCAAACCCTCGTCGCTGAAACGTCAACAACCGTAACTTCAACAGCAGCTCCATCTAGGCCCATTGAGAAGGCCTCTGACAAGATGCCTTACATCATTGCGGGTTCCGTTGCCGGTGGGCTGTTGGTCATTATCATTGCTGTTATAATATGGAAATGCAGTAAACCAAAGAACAGGTAGGACAAAACTGGTGATCTTTACGCCATTTGTTATATTTATTACCAGAAATCAATCAATGAAAAACTCACGATTTGATGCAGGCTTAAGAACAATGCAATAATTTTTGTAAAATTTTCTGCATGGGGAGTACTGCTTCGCGTCCTGGTTGGCTTGGAAGTCTTATGATGGTAATTGCATTACAATACGGGTTGATCCCTGAGTGCACCCATGAGCTATGGTGTTGAGCAAGCTACGTTTCTCTCGAAGTGCTCTTCTGTACACTCCAAGAAAGGAGTTAAAGTATAGATAAGAAGTGACCTGATCAAATCAATATAAATCAGTTTATTAAAGTCAAAACTTGGAATAAGAAATGCGTGTCAAAATGCATCCTACGACTACAAACTACAATGTATGTAGAAAGCAAGTTGCTTGGCAACGGGCGAAAGAACAACTGAACATCAGAATCCTAGGCAGAACTTACGACTTCCGTAACGCCGGTCGGATGCTCTACCTATGAGTTACTCACTGGAGAGGTAGGTCGTTCAGGACCTAGATAGACCTACAATACTCGTCACAAAACGTTGAAACAGACACCGTTTCTCTCGAATTTTCTGGAAAAATCCTGAGATTTCTACTTCACGCTGTTTTCCCCACTGAAATGTGCCTTCTCCCTCCCCAATGTTGAGACACGCGCGTTTTAAAGCACCGAGACCACTGTGATACCCAAATCAACATTGGGAAAGGGGAAACAGACACAAGTGTTTCAAGATTTTTGACGAGTATTGTAGGCCATTCAGGACTTAGATAAAACGAACTACTTCAACAGTGAGTTCTAGTAGCTCAATAGGTAGAACATTCGACCGGAGTTACGGAGGTCGTAGGTTCGATTCCTGCCTAGTACTCTGATTTTCAGTTGCCTTTTGCCCGTTGCCAAACAACTTGCTTCCTACATATAATTCCCACGGACTACACCTTTCCACCATTGATGAATAAACTAAAATGTGTACAAAGATATAAGTAGAGAGATGTACATACTTAAAATTCATAAATTTGATTATTAATCTAACATTCCCTTTATTTTTCCTGTTTTGTGTAATGTTTGAAAGAATTCCCAAGCGCATTGCCCATTCTCCGAGAGACAAATCGAAGGTGGAAATGGGAGTCGTTCCTGGTTCTATCAATGATGGATGAATACAACAGCGACCAGCCAAAGTGAACGAAGGATAACCATATCCGAAGAAACAATAAGTATTTGTGAAAAGCAGAAAGTAATGATAAAAGGTCGAAATTAATTTTAAAAGTAAATAATCCATCAGCATTGCGTTGCGTAATTTTATGTAATAGGGCAATTTTTGTAATTTTTAATTTTTTTCCTACTGCGGTGTGAAGACCTCTGTCCATTGTCATAGTTGCATTTCGAAAGCGGATGTCTGCATTTAGATTTCATTGTATACCGGCGGGTTATACAAAACAAGTAAATGCTACAGTTGCATATCGCCTCCACTACGTCTGCTATAACCATCGCCTTACGTGATAAAGACACCTGCTCGTTAGCTCCCATTCCCAATTGTCAAAAAAAAAAAAAAAAAAAAACCCACACAAAAAAACAACGATTAACGACTTAAGTTTCATCTATTTGCTGTTTTTTAATAATTTAGATATGTGTCATCCAATTGTCAGAAATAATTTAACGCTTATTAATCAGTGTGTTCATGATCATCATAACATGAGGCGATTTTCCTTTCATGTAGTATAACAATTGGCCAACCATATGTTCTGTCCGAGGAACACTCGAGCAAAAACATTTGAGTCACTCAGTCCCAGTCCGAGGTTAGAATTTGAAGATATATAACAAACTTTGTAGTTTAGAAGTCAGTCATAATAACGACCTTAAAGTAACACCACTTTCCCATTTACTGTTGCAAATGACTAATAAATTTCGCCCAAATAAAATTATCCTTTTTGTTTGTCGTCGTTCAGGGTACAGCCCCCATCCCCTCCCCTTTATATTTTTATCATTCGGTCTGTCGTTCCCTATGCATCTCTCGTGCGTTCCGCAGGTTTGTTTAGAGCATCGTTCCCTCAGTCTTATGTGGTGCGGACTCTTGGATGTTTTGGCAATCATGGCAAATGTATTGCAAACAAAAATATTTTTAGGAGAATTCTCAGGATCTTCTGGCCGAGAATCATCTCCAATGAAGAACTTTACCTCAAAACAAACATCGCTATCAAATGCGATTAGAAAGACGAACTGGCGTTAGGGTTAATGTACCTGTGTATTATGAATTATAAACTTTCATGGTCAATAATTGACAGGTATCGGAATATGAGCTTTAACCTGTGTATAATTTATTAAAAAGTAGAGCTAATATTGTCTGCCTAGTACCTGGCACACGTTGTTTGCAAAATTGACCTGAGAAAGTAGAACCAAGCGCCACAGGCTCGATGACTAATTTGGCTTTAAGGTGGGGAGACACGAGGGGTCATGTTGCAGGGACATGTTGTAGCGACATGTTACGGAGACAAAAAGGTATGTAGTACACACTGAGGCGAGACGCATTAAAGTCGTGTAGGGGGGACATGGAGCAGGGACAAAATCAGAACATTTGCACACACATGAAAATGTTGCGGGTACATGTCCCAGGGATATGTTGCAGCGACATGTCCCCTCGCGTGAGCTGATTCTTTTATGTTTGTGCAACTCCAATTTGCGGTGATTTTGTCCCCGCGACGTGTCCCATGAAGTTCAACTTGTTGTGATTTTGTCCCTGCTACATGTCGCCTCAATGTGCACTACACAAGTTTTTTTGTCGCTCCAACATTTCCCTGCAACATGACACCTCGTGTCCTCCCACCATTACTGATTGTTGCTATAACATAGATGTGCCTTGTATATCGAGCAACGTCTCAACAGATCTCCTTGGGAAAAAGGTTTCCAAACATTGATATCTTACTACATGTAGTAATTAGAGTTCACTTCGCAACCATGTTGTACTTGATAGCTAATGTCATATTTTCCTATTTCCCCTATTTTCTAAGTTTAATTATTCACTGGGCTTTTACAAAAGAGATGATTTCAAACCAGCGGTATTACGGATAAATCCAAAATGGCGGACGATGTTCCTGACGGAGAATTGACGAGAGTTTGCTTGCTTTTATGTTTTTTAAACAAGCCCAGGCTGCAAGGAAAAGGAAGCGGCTATTGCAGCAGGCATTATTAACCCATGACATTGCATGAAGAAGAAGATTAGTAATGCTGGTTTGTTGTTTGATCACTATCTTGCTGATATCTACAAAAGCAAGTGCACTGCGATCATGTCGTCGACTACACAGAAATTAAAGGATGGTGGGATACTGTCTGGCCATGGAGGACATATTCGAACGTAAGGTTTAAGCGCAGGCTCCCCAAGCTCAGTGTGGGCATGGCCAACAAAAATATAACGATTTGTATGAGAATCCTGATAAAAAGCTTAAGAAGATAATCATATGAAAAAAATCTCAATTAAAAAGCCTAACGTTATTGCCATTGTGGATAGCTTCCTTCCTATGTGGTTATTTTCCAGACCCGACGCGATTTGAGCCATTTTTCAATTTCTGGGTTGTCAACGGTTATAATAAAATCCCAAGGCCGGAGACTAAATTCTCAGGAGACACCAATTAAACTGTTCCCACGGTCACAACTCCACATCAGAATCAATTGACAAAGATTGAGCTTTCATCTCAACCCATCATCAACGCAATAGCAACGTCAGCAGGTGAATATTGCAACAAAACAGCCTTCGAAGGGTTGCTTTGTCACCAAAGTGGCCACGGATTCGACCGTTGATAACAAATTGAGCCTTACCGTAGTGGCAGACCGTAGTTTCTCAACCGCAAATTTCTGCATTGTCTCAGTCGTGTCATCCAGTCACAGTCACGCCTCCTTCGTGCTGACATACTTCAAAAACATTCGCGAAGCCGGAAAGCGTTGAAAGACGGGAAAATGAAAGCCGTAGTGAACAAACTTTTGCGCACTCATGCCGCTTTTATTAGTTAATAGGACTTTGGGCTGTTCCCGATCGTAAAAGGTAAAGTAACTTTATCTAACGTCGGTAGTTTCTTCAGCTACGAGGCTGGTATCAATGGAAGCCGACGGTGCGCCCTTTACCCCCCTCCCTCTATCAGTGCTCCGTTTTACGGGTATTTAAAGCTATAGCTACACGGATCAGAGGAAAGTCGAAACAGACGTCACCGAGGATCGAACCGGGGACCTCTCGCTCCGAAAGCTGCGCACTAGCCAACTGAGCCACGACTGCTCCTAACTGTATTTATCAAGCCTTCAAGGAATTAACATTAATTATGCAAATATATTTTTTTCCCGTAGTTTTTCAACCGCAACTTTTTTTATTCTCCTTGGTCTCCCGACACGACTGTTGTCTCTCAGGTGCTAATAATTAAATTTCACTGGTTTCAGTAAGTCCAGCCACAAAATATTCGAAGCACAATATCCTACGAGAACAAAGTTTATTTGTATTTGCATGTTAATTCCTTGAAAACTTGAGTCAATGCAGTGGGTTAGGACAATTTGCTAGCCAGCTAGTCATGACTGCGAGTCATGCGAGCCATGGATGCGAGTCATGCGAGCCAACAGGGCAAGCCATGCGAGTCACACAGTTATTCGGTTTTAAAATATGTGCTTAGCCTTAAATGCGAAATTCGCATGGCTCAATGGCTCGCAGATTGTCCAGCGCCCAATGCAGTGATATCGGTAAACACTGAGGCAATGCAGAAATTTCAGGTTGAGAAACTACGGTCTGCCACCCCGGTAAGGCTCAGTTTGTTATCAATGGTCCAAGCCGTGGCCACTCCGGTTCAAACCGGATGAGAATGGCGCTTACCATTTATTACACAGCATTCCATCCCGCATATTTTACTCGATCTTGTGAGAAAGGGCCTGGAAACGGAAGGATTCTCACAAATGGTAACAGCATTTCGCGAACTCCGTTCCAAACGGAAAAAGAGGACTATCTCTGGAGGTTGTCCACAATTTCCGAAAAGATTCTCCGGAAAATTGCCTCTCCATTTGACCTCAAACCGAAATTTTCGGATTTTTTGGCTAAATGGTAAGCACCCCAGAGGTAGCCCTCTTTTTCCTTTGAATGGATGATATCAATAAAACTATTTAAAGTAGTGGCAAAAGTTGGAAATCTGTCTCTTTTTAGCGACGCTACAGCGGTTCAAAGTCGACCAAAATCTCATACAGTTACTGTAAATTTAACCGTGTTTGTCCCCTAGTCAAGATGGCGGTCAAAAACCGTGGAAGGGTATATTGGCGCTGATCACCTGCAAATTCGTACCGAATGCAGTAAACAGTGAACGGGCAATAGAGAGGAAATTATCGCACATAATTTAATTAACCCTTTCACTCCTGTAAGGGCCACTGAGACTTATAGATTTTACTCTAACGCCAGACGATTTTACTCGTCAATGGGGAACCCCACAGGAGTGAAAGGGTTAAACTACTGTAATTGTTTTTTTTTCAAGTAAGGGAGAATGATTATTCTTAAAGTGTTACTACGATCAAAAACCACTTATCGTTTTTCTTTGCAGTTCGAAAGTGCTTATGCTGAATACTCGAAATGCGAGATTTTATGCAATGATTTAAAGAGAAAAACTATTTATTTTGAGCTGGATCCAAGGGAAAGTGACGTCATTTACTCACTAACTTAAAAATGCCGCGTGTGAGAGCGTCTTAATTAGTAAAAAACTCTCGTGATGCATAATTATGCCGTATTCATACTTTATTTTTAAGCTAGTGAGTAAATGAGGTCACTTTCTCCTCAGTCCAGATCATCTAATAAAGAAGTCACCATTATATAGTCACAATCATTCTCCCATTTACGTAATAAATGGAAGACAAACTCAGAGGCGATGTACTGACTTTCAGCTCTACGCCCTTGTTAACTTTCTTTAGCTAAAGTTAACTCTCGCTTAGTTCTGTTTAAGACAATAGCGATATTCACCGTTACGTCACCTATTGTCATTAATGTGCCAACCAAAGATCTATTGGCTGCCGAAACAAAGGATTCTTTTGTTATGTGGCTGGCAAAATTTAAATAACAAAAGAATTGTTTATAAAGAGTGGAGTTTCCTATACATTTATTTACCGCACTATTATGCCGTTTAAACTGGTTCTTGAGTGTTAATTATGGAATAACACAGATACAAAATTGCTGAAAGAGTCACTGCTATTTAAAATACCAAGAGAATAAGACGCACAAAACGTCAGAAGTGAAGTCCTTAATAAAGTTCAGCTTACTATTTAGCCTGAATTATTGAATGCGTTTTTCACAAAATAGGCAACACCTTACACAATGATTAGATAAGCTATTGTCAATGTCACTCAACACATTAACGTTTTCTATATGTGATGCCCAATGCCTTACAGCAGCCACCGTTTTGGGGGGCTGCCGTCTGAGTGCGAAATTTTGACATAACGCCCTCCCCATCCCTCACTTCCTCCATAGCCTCGCCAAAAATTAAAATCATAGCCAAGACATAGGATACTTGTTAGGTGTCGATTGAGAAAAGGAACGGTTTTAGGAACAGGGGATCATGTTCAAGGGCACCTGGCTGTGTGCTCGCAATTCAGAAGCAGAGGGCAATATTCAACTTATTGCTACTCTATGATCCCAAAATTTAAAATTGTTGTATTGAGAAATTTGACCTACGTCACCTCTCAATATAAAGTACTCGTTCTTGGCGCCTCAGAAGAATTTCTTCCATTACCTTGCTATTATGAAATATATGAATGACTGCAAAAACAAATACTTTTTTTGCACTTTTAGCTTTCGCCATCATCGTTATCTCGAGAGGTACCTATTAATGAGGCGTAGAATGTTATTGCCCGCTGAGACAAATATTTTTCAGCAAGCTTCAAACAGCTTTGTTTTACATCATCGCGAATAGCTTTTCTTTCTTGTGTTACTGGAACTAAGTGATCAGGATTTAAATCACCAGCTTGCTTTTTCTTGACGAACGAGACAATTCTTGGTTTTTCCCTTGTGTTCAGCGTGAATCTTACGAAGGTCGTTTCAGTGTGCTTGCATAGACGCAAGTTTCCTTCTTCATCTTCCATTTCTCCGTACCCAAAATGCAAAAAGGCTATCTTTCTCACCTCGAGTTTAGCGTTTTCCACGTCTTCACTTCTGGAAACGTACTTCCTCCTTAAAAAAGATTTATAGTCCATGATGCAATCCGGCGTTATCCAGTAGCTTTTAACGTTACTCAGATGGCTATCTCTCAAAATTAATTCCCAATCTTGAGGAGTTTCAATTGTTTCATGACAGTCAAAATACTTTTGAATGCAGCCAAATCGCCTGTCACAAATGGAGTAAGAATGTCCCTCCAACAAAAATTTAAGGTCAATTCGCAAAAACAATTCTTCTTTTATGAGGTATTCCAGAAAAAAAAAATAGATAGCACTCTTTAAACTGTGATGGAGAATTATCTGACCAAAGGA
>NC_090875.1:4186760-4191760 GCF_036669935.1 Montipora foliosa | reverse complement strand
AAGAACAATTTTGTGAAATTAACTCATATTTTTTGTTTTATGTCAATGCGATGCAAAGAAAATTAGTTTTGACTTCGACAAACTCGACATATGCGGACCTTGGCTTGCAGTTGTTTAAGCATTTCTTGTAATATAATCTGTTTATTCTCTAGTTGTTGCTTGCTTGTTTTGGATGCATAGTATTTGCACTTTATACCCGGAAACGTCGAAAAAGAAAGCCATCCAAAAATATCATGCAGTGGTGTATTTTCGAAATATTCGGTTTTGGAAACTCTAGACTGAATGCGAGTTCACTGCAAAGTTAATAAACGTAATTCCAAATTAATGAATTTAACTCCCGCCTGCTTCGTATCAAACGAAAACGAAGGAAGAGGTAGAGTAATTTAATGTTTTAAACGTTCAAAAGCCGACTATGTGCCGACGAGACTCCAACTGTGGACCAATATCCTCCCTTATCCTTTCAATGCTCGTTACCGCGGTTTCGTTATATCTTTTTCTTCCTTACACTAAGATCTACGTTGGCTCAAGAGTAGAGTTGGTTAGTCCGATGACTTCTATCTTTAACTTTTACTAAAAACGCAATAGCCTCATAGATAAAATGCGAGTCGAAAAGGACGCTCAAATCATCGAGAATGAATCTGGCACCTCTACAGCTATACAAGATCTCAGGTTAGGAATATGTAACTCACCTGTTTAAACTGAAGAGTTTCGGTTATTGTGGACAAACAGCCTTTTTTTGTGAATCAGTGTTCCAGGGATTACTGAAAATTTTAAAGCAAATGTTCAGTGTTTGAATTGACCAAAGGAAACTGTGTGATATGGCTACGTTTTTTTTCCTTTATGGACTTTTATCGAAGTTTCTGTGCGTAATGAGTTTTCTCAGCCAAGGGTATTTGATAAACATTTTAACTTCCGAAGTCAATGTTGATTCAGTGTCTCAAATTCGAAAAGTTCATGCAAATGTTCAATGTTTGAATTGATCGAAAGAGGTTCGGTGATATGGCGTTTCAATACGCTTTTTAATTTCTTAATGGATTTCTCGCAAAGCTTCTTTGCATAATGAGTTTTCTCGGTCAGTAATATTTGATGAAAATTGGAATTTCCTAATACAATGTGAGTTTGGGCACACTAGTGTAGTGATTCCGTGTCCCAGATATTACGGGAAGATTTCACGAAAATATTTAAAATGATCGAAAAAGCTGTGTGATATGGCTTTTTACTATATAGAAACTGATGAAATACCAGGATTTCTCCATTTACTAAAAAATCATATCTTCATCGCGCGAGGTGAACATATCATTTTTCTTTTTCACATGTGAGAATATAGGTGTCGTCATGGTAACGAACACGATTAGCCAATAAAACGCGAGCTCCATCTTCATTGTAACATACTTTTGTGCTTTAATGTAATTCTTCTCCACTACATTAACATTTTTATTTCAGCAATCGAAGATAAAATTCTTATCCCACGTGACTATGTAATATCCTCTTTTTAATAAACTTGTTTTTTCGTAATGACTTTTGCTCGAAGCTACACTGGGTGCCAGAGGTTTTTTTTTTCTTTCGTGAGGAGCAACCAGTTAAGGCAATATCGCGGGCTCACCGTAGTCAGCTGCTTTTTTAGTTGACTGGTGACCAGGTACTGGTTTTCGATGGGATTGCAGGCTCAACCCAGGTTAACTAACCTAAACATAAGCAGGGAGCAGAAAAGAATGGGCGGTGAAACCCCCACTCTGCTCTTGAGCGATGTGTGATGCGGAGAGAGACTGGGTCGACAGCGCCAGAGTGTAGCACTGCTCAAAGCAGCTGAAAGCGTACATTCTTGACTATGCGTAGAACAACTTAATCTCTTTAACCTGTGTAAATTTTATATTGACCTCTTAAGACATTTTTGAGTTTGATGTCAAATAATTCGGTACGATCAGTACACGTACCGCGGGTAGTTACTTTCGCGCCAGTCAGAGTTTCAAAACAGCGAGCTACACGAGATCAAAACGGAGACAGTTTATTCAATACAGTCCATCATAAACAGTGTTAAAGTTTTCGAACTACTTTTATTTTATTAACTGTTTTAGTAGGCAAATGGCAAACAAAAGAATGGCAGTTTTTCTATCTCTACAGCGACTCGCTGGCGGACCAAAATCACCAACTTGCTCAACACCAAAGGGACTTCGAAGTGTGTTTGCGGCTACTGTTAGGAAAAGATTTGCCCAATCAGATGAAAAGCCAAGCAGATCGAGAAAAAGCTGTTTGATTTTCCGCAAGTGGATATCCCGTTGACAACTAATTAGGTGAAAGACTCTTCGCCACCTGTGTCCCATGTTCCTTGCACTCCCTCGTGTGCTACACCCAACGAAGCCAGCTCATTAGACGTGGATGATGAAGGAGAATATGAAGCAGCAAGCTCGGAGAGAAAGCCCTGGTCAAATATTAGCAACGGCCAGAAACTAGATAATAGCTATAGGGTACCTCTGCTCGTTAAAAACGACACACCTTTCACAACTGATGAGCTACTGTTATATACACTTCTGATAACTTTATTTCCTACGGAGACATTTTCCAAGAAACATTCAGTAGAAAAATAGGAAAGAGTCGTCAAAGGTATCCACCGAGTTAATGGCGTGCATTATAGCAGTGAAAGCGTAAGGAACTATTTTTATCGAGCTCGCAGAAATGAAGTGAAAGGTGTCGCAAAAAGTAAAGGTGTCTGTGGATGGAATTACTTCAAAGAATGCATTTGTAAGCTCGTGCGATTAGAAGCAAGGGCTCTTGGATTACTACTTAAGGGGGAGGTTTTAGAAGAAATTGCTTAAGTGTCGTTGATTCAAAACCTATAAATTCCCGTGTTAGAAATTACCTCCAAGATTGAACCACCAACACACCCACGGGGTATCCTGATTTCTTCTAGTTTATTGATCACCGAAAAAAGATCTCTCTCCCCTCAAGATTACTAAGTCTCATTCTATTTGTCCTCGTGTTCTAATGTCTCTTTTATCACTGTCAATCATTGGTTTGGGTTTCAACTAAAAGGTTCCAAAGTTCAAGGCTATCAGATTCCCACGCGTTGTCTGTCACGCGGCTGCACATAACATTTTCTCAAATCACACTGTTTATAATCAAAACAAAGCTTAAAATTGCGTTAACTACAACAAAAGCAACAAATAATAACAATAATCCGTACAATTTCCGACACCCGCTGTGCTGAGACTAATATCTCATAAATCAAGGAAGAAAAGCCGGATGAAAAAGAGGTTCTCACCCAGCAATTGAAAATTACCGAGGTCATTATGTATTTTAAAAACTGACCTAAAACCTGCACTAGATGGAGAGTGGAGCTTTCACGAAAACATAAATTCCGGACACAAAACCATTCACTTCTATTTTTTTTGGAAATTGCCTAGGGTATGCTGAAAGAGAGGTTAAGTTATATACTGATGGGACTTGGAATATATATGTGAAAGGAATTCAAAGGGATATTGAAGTTGAGAGGACAGATTTCCCAAAACCAGTTAAAACATATGGAGATGTAGTTTACCTCCTGAATCTAAAAGTGTCCCATGTATGTGATTATCAAAAGTACGAGTCATTTCTGCCAGCTGACTGTGACTGTGGCAAACCTGTCTTCATGAACAGGGATGGTAAACCAGCAGCATTTGTTGAGAGGTTGTTAACTGAAGGCAACAACAAAATTATTCGGTCTACAAAATGTCTTATTTTCATCATGAATGACGAAGTTTTGGAAACATCAAACTTCCTTGTCTCTTGACAAAGTGCTAATCACTATCTCAGAACTTTGAAATCCTGAAAAAATAATCCAAACAACAGTGACTCATCTAAGACAAAATTTTAATATACGTAAAAGGACGAGCTTGTCAATTTGGCACGAAAATCAGCAAAGGAATTGACATACCTGAGACAAAAAGCTGAGTGACTGGAAGAACACAGGGAGAAAATGACTTGTGTTGGCCCTAAATCAGACAGTGATTTAAAATACATATTCAGCAGACTGCCTGAAGGTGTGGACAAAATAAAGCAAACGCTACAAAACCCCATATGTCAATGGAACGTGTTCGGGAGTTGTATAGCCATTGTAACGAACATATTGATAAACTGGACACAGCTGGTATTGCACCAATCAACAGACTATATTCATGCAAATGGACAGGGTGTACTAAAACATACAACAAGTTAAAGCTGTTACAAAATCATTTGAAAGAACACACTGGAAATGATAGGGATGTGTTCTTGGAAATATTGCTTAAGGACCAAGCAAAAGCACTCAACACCCCTGCAAAGCAAATGCGATGACACCCACTGGTAATCCAATGGTGTCTTAAAATGTACTTGTAGGTTGATTTTGTGGCCAGACGACCATCTACAAAATGTTGCACAGCGAGGTATTTTCTGTTCTACACATTTGGAGTTCGACGTGAAAGACAAAACTTTGTAGTCAATTCGATCGGACGCAACAAAAAATATACTCGCGGATTCAAGATTCAAGATCAAATGAGCAGAAGAATTGAGTGATAACAAAGAATGCTAATAGTGTGCGACATGAAGGTTTTTGTCGTGCAAGAATAAAAGCGAAACAAGCGAAACGTTTATCCATGGGAAACAAACATGTTCAAATCAAATCAAACTGTATGAACATCTGCAAGTATTTTATTTTGTTCTTTGATTTTCGTTTTCTCTTTCGAATGTTAAACAAAGTGATTCCTAATTCGCAAGCTTGCTCATCGAGTAGACAATTTTGACTTACTTATATTTCAACAACTTCGTGTAAATTGTCGTTAAGTTATCGTTTTACAACTCACATAGCTTAGCATTTAATATAACGAAAACTCTACCCCATTGGGAAAATGTTTATCGAGGAGTGCTACGTGACCAGCCTCAACCAGGGTCTTTCTCTTCAACGACAAACGAGGCAGAGTAGAGAGACCCTGGGAACGAGTTTGATGTTGAAGTCGTTTGTGCGGGCCTAAGGAAAAGAATGGAGCCAC
>NC_090875.1:4156760-4181760 GCF_036669935.1 Montipora foliosa | reverse complement strand
TGGACATTTTGTTTCTAAGTTGTTTTTGTCCTTCATTAGGCCATATAACCCAGTGTCCCCTAGGACAATAGCTAGGTGGATCATGTTAGTGTTACAGTCCGCAGGGATTGACACTTCGAAATTTAAGGCACACAGTGTAAGAGGGGCTGCCACATCTCATGCGTTTGTCACAGGCACCCCAGTTGCAGATATTCTTAAGATGGCAGATTGGTCTAGTGAGCATGTTTTTCGCAGACATTATTTGAGAGATGTTCTACAATAGGTCTAGGCCTTTATCTTAATAAATTCCTTATTCTGCTGTATATGGAATTGCTTAGTGTTTTTAAGCCGCGGTTCTTTAAAATCGCATAATTATCCCATAATGCGGAGCATATCGGAAGAGAGATGAAAATTAGACGAGAGGTACTTACCTTGAAGTGTAATTGAAGTTCTCTTGAGATATGTGGAGCATTATGGGATAATGCCAGTAGGTAGGTAGGAAGTATGCATAGTTATCCCATAATGCTCCACATATCTCAAGAGAACTTCAATTACACTTCAAGGTAAGTACCTCTCGTTTAATTTTCATTTTTTGCGGCCGATAAGACAAGAGGGCTCGATGGAGCCAATATGCAAAATATCCGCTCCCAAGGTGTTTCGCTGCTGGCTGGAAAATTTCTTTGCTGGCAATACCTTGCTGTCAGGGGTTCTTTAAAACGGTTACTTGATAGCGTAGTTTTTGTTTAGGAAAAGGAAAAGCGTGTGTGTTTTTTTTCAGCGAACGCAGTCGAGTTTCGCAGTGTTTCCTGGGAAATATGTCAACAGGCGAGCTTGCTGGGCGCGATGACAGATTAGAGAAATGTTTTAACTTTGGCGCGACATGTGACGAATAGGTTTGTTGCGCTACGTCTTTGAACTTTGTTATATGACAGCTGTCAATTGATTTGGAAGCACAGGAAAATTTTCCTCATTCAAAATTCAGATATTTGCTCCGCTCTAACCGTCTCTGGAGAAACCAGAGTTGCGCTTTTTGTATTTGTTCTGTGGGTTCTTCACGTGGTTCTATCGCAGCGCTCGCTTTCCTCATTTTATTTTCTAGGGACAGGTAAGCTTCTTTTCCTTTATTACACATGCTGTATTAGTTTGAATCAATTTTCCTAATTCGAATTCTGATTTCATGATTTATGTCTTTTCTGGTGCCGGCCCTTTCTATCTCCTAGTCAAACGACATTCTTCATTCTACCGTCATTTCGGGAAAGAAGTTTGCATTAAAGGTAGGAATCATCACATCTCGCTAGAAATCTTGAAGTGTAAAGCAAAAAATTAAATAGCCGAGACTTTGCTGTTCTGGGTCTTCAGAAACCATTTGCCTGTGTTAACATGAATATTCTCTGGACGATTGAGTTTTTGAAAGGTCCGGCTGTGTTTGGAGATCTGAAAAACCCCTCTAAGCAGGCGAATACTTTCCTGGTGTGGCAATATTAACCGATCATGCAAATTTGCATCGGTTTTTAAAACAAAGGACAAAGTCATTCCCAGCCAAAAATGTTAAATTCGATTTAGTTGCATGCATGAAAACAGGCGTAAAATTGTTTCGACCTACGGTTAACAAAATTTTCTCTTGATTTTGGTTTCTAGCCACTGTCTAGCTATATGTTTAGCCCTTTTACATCAAACAAACAATCCTTTTTTATCAGAACCTTTCTTATAAACACGTTGAGCCTGAGATTAGCCAGAATTTTAAGAACGTTCCAAGAATATATCCAGCATGACAGTCAGTTAAGAGCGACGGTTTTATAATGCTCATTTTTTGTGTGAGTAGTATAAATAAAGGAAGAATAAATGTATTCTATCAGAAATATTAAACCCAAATACTTATAGACAGTCACCACAGGAAACATTCATGCTCACGTCCGCATTGATTTCTTGAAATTTTATACCACGTAACTGTAAAAAAAACCACATGAACAACGTTTTCAGGTTCAAATCGTAGTAAAAAAAATAAACGAATAAATAAATAAAAACATTCAGCAGCCCCAACAATAAAACGTTCCTTAAAAGAAAAAAAAGAGTGTGCTTGTTTTGGAGCTGGGACTACTGATTATATACCTCGCTTGACAACGGTGAGAACAATGACGGTGATCTTGCCCGGTCTGCGATTTCGTAAAAGGTTCCAATTAAAAACAACGAAGCTTTATAAATGATCTTGTGTTTGCAATCTCGCAAGGAGTTTCAAAACATCAAAATCAATTAAAACTTGTCCATATTTGCATAACATCCATCAGATCTGTTATTGAGTATGTAGCGCAGCATGGTTTTTCCCGTCTACTGGATGCCTCATTGGTCAGCTGGAAGCGGTACAGAAACGTGTACTTTGAACAATCTTTCCACACTGCAAATATTCTGATGCTTTAACGATGGCTAATATACCTACTATCGAACATCGACTTTACGCTATCACTATGTCATACTTCAAGTCAACCACCTGTTCACCTGTGTATGACGTGATCATGTATGTGCCATGACAAGGCAAGCACTTTAAAAAACTCGAAGCTTGATGTTTTTCATTACTTTTGAACAAGGCGGGGATCAACCGGTCTCCGGTTCTAAATGAAAAACAACCCCATTTACTGACTGAATTTTTCTAAAACAGCTATATTGAGTTATTTTTCCCACAAACCTCCTAGGAATAGAAGGACCAATCCCAGCATCTCCCCATATTCCGGAAAACGTCAGTTTTTTAGAATTCAAAGCCTTTGAAAATTGATTTTACTTTTAACACCTGTGACTGACCAATTCTTCTTTTCCTCTCGTATTTGTTGTATTACGCGCCGGCAACACCTCACAAACCTACACGTCCGCGTCTCAAAGACGCGCGTGCTTAAGCTCCCTAATTTCTTCTTTACAGGCCATTTTCGAGTTCATGTCTGCCTTCTCTTCAAAGCGACTTCAACTGTGCCCGGATCGATTAAAAAGGGGTTCGGACAAATATTTTTCTACTGTTTACTCAGCCATCAATTTGCTTTGGCTCATTATACCACTGGCCTTAAGGCCCCGTTTCTGGCATACTGTTCACACTGCCGATTTTCGGAGTCCGGAGCAGATTTTTATTCGAATTGAGTTGGAGCGGAAACACGTTTAGACAGCGTTCTTGATCTGCAAAAAGGGGTCTGGACTCGATTTTTCCGGTTTTGGGATCGCGAAAAGAAAGCGGGTCCGGAGCCATATCATAAAAACATAGAACGGATAGTTTACACGGCAAAGATGTATGGTCCGTACGTACATACTTTTAAGGGGTACGGACCCAGTTTTTTTTCTGTGGTGTCAAGGGACCTTCAGACTCGCTTTGAAGAGGAGGCAGGCATGAACTTTGAAATAGCCTATTAACTGTGCTTTTAAAATTATTCACGTATCCAAATATTGAAGAGACCAATTTCGATATATTAAAATTCAGTTCGAAACAAAGAGCGTAAGGATTTGTATCAGTTTATTCCCGAGGGCTTCGAGATGATGCCTTTCGTTTAGGACTGAATTTAATATATCGAAATTGGGCTATTGGTAAAACCATGGTTTATTGACTGGTTTATTTTAGTCACGTTTCGTTGAACCGATGTAGTTTACATGACAGCTGTTGTTTCATTGCAACGCTAAATTGCTTATTTGTTCTTGTCGCGTTGCTTTTAGCAGGCCGAAATTGAACTGTTGGGGAAAAGCGGGCCGAAATTGAACAGTTTGGGGTAGAAACATAGCACTTCACATTACACTCTAATCAGTTAAATGTCTTATATTGCCTATATAACCTAAATGCCCCACAGTAAGACACATTACGAAGAAACACATTACAATACGAGACCTCAAGCAGAACTGAACCCAGGTCAAACCCACATCAAGAGTTGCTCATGACGACTGAGCTACTGAGACGGGCTGCCAGGTGTTCGAATTTTTACGGTATGTGTCGTATTACCATTGCTATTATTGAATGCTAACCATAGAGCTAACCGAAGCGCTATTCAGGCTAACCGGAGTGCTATTTAGCCTAACCGGAGTGCTAATCAGGCTAATGGAGTGCTTTTTAGGCCTAATCTATGAAACGTTTTGACTGCCGGGCATTTAGTCTATTCAAGACCTTGCCCGGCTGCCCAGCTATTAGACACTTCGTTGTTAAAAACAAATGATGAAGCTTACTTTCTGTCTCTTTTTGTTCTGGAAAATATAGGCTAGGGTAGAATAGGCCCGTATATTTGACCGAAATTTCGTTTTGAAATTAAACCCTTCGAGGCTAGTATCTTCGACGGCTCGCAGAGTCGTCTAAAGATACAATGTCTAAACTTTTTAAAATACACTTAGGTAGGTAAAAGGTGGTTTTAGATATGATTTAATTTTCAATAAGGGAGAACGTTCCTTTCTTGCAAACGAGGTTTCTGAAGATGTATCGTTTTCCGTGTTTCCGCGGGGCTCAGGCGAGCTTTTTATTATTATTTTTTTCTGAAAACGAAAAAAAAAAACCGAACTTTTAAATATGATTTTTAAAAATAGTTCACTACAGGGATGTTTAAGGTTTTTAAAAAAATGTGAAATTTGGATTCTGTTTTTGGATTCTCGTTATTTCTGATCAGTAGCCTTACTACTGACCTTAACTGGTGAGAATTGAATGTCCACCAGGCTCGAACCGATTGTTTTACAGATTTATTGATCTAGGTGATGGGTGGATCGTATTTCAAAACTAATTGCAATTTTGAGACGCCAATACCGTATTGTATTGGCAGTAGTTACCTAACTAGCCGATAATATAATGCAGTATTGGCGTCTGAACATCGCACTGAAATATTTTATACTGAGAAGTTATAGAAGATCATAGAAGTGCGCGCTGGAAGTCAGACAATAACTTTGCCGCCATTTTTGCAATTAACTCTTGGGAAGCTTCATTCGGCTCACTACGGCTATCGTCTTCCATTCATTGTGTATCTCTGGAAGATTTTTACTTTTCAAGGTAATTCTGTCCACTCTACATTGTGCGCTAATTATCGTGGGGAAAGATCTATTATTTTCAGGTGTTGTCGTTATCCCCGTTTGTTTGATTCAGTAAATGTATTGCCTTCATTCAGATGAACTTTGTGCTAAAAAAGTAATAATGCTTCTAGTCGAGAAATGATCATACCTATAAGCTATCAAGCGGGCAAGAGATGGTCAAATGTAGATAATTACTGTGTTTTTGACACTTGGTAGATGCAGCATTAATTTAATCGGAATGAAGAAATGCAACCTCAATACCCTGATTTTAATCTGTTTTTTCTTTAACTGAGACTACTAAATTGAACACTGTCTCTTTTTGTTTTGGTTAAGTGTGGAGTATGATTGGCTCGTAAAGAAAATGGAGAACAAAATTTGAAGGTGTTAATGGAAAATGATCTTTGACGGCAGCACATGAGTTTTATTTGCAGTCGAAAACGAATTTATAACGAAATGAATAGTAATTACTTGTGGCAGCTGTCTTAGCCACTTCCTTGTGTAACGAGATCTCATTTTACTATTCCAACCTTCAACCTGATATAACCGCTCACTGCAAGGTAGGTAAAGTGACTACTAAGACAAGATTGATGCCAGATATTTGACTTTAAAAGAAAGGCGTTATGAGGAAGTGGAAGAAATTATTTTAATTAATTAATTGCGACAGTTTTTACCTAATTTAAGGTAAGGTAGGCGAATAGTCATGGATTATTAGCGAACTTCTCGAACGCAAACTCGGAAAACCGAATATCTGTCACCATTCCTGTCTAACTCGGAGTAATTAATTCAAAACAGTAAAGATTAAACATATTGCTTTATTTCGTTCAATATCACCGTCAGGTCATTTCAATAATTTATTTGTCCGTGTTCAAAACGGATTCCTCGGAAAAAGTAAAATTTGACCTCCAATTTATGACGCCGATCGCTTTTAATTTTGTGATTTAAATCCACTTCTTAAAGCTGATGTCAGAGTATTCAATCAAGTAAAAGTTTCATATGCTTTGAATAGCTGCAAGCTTTAACTTGGACAAACAGACGAATTCACCCTCTTGAGTGCATTATGGGTAATCAGGGTAAGATGGAGGGAAATTCAAAGGTTTATGTGGAAATTCAAAACCATGAAAAATATTCGTTATATGGAATTTTGGTTTTTTTTTAATTTTCCAAAACAGGAGATATGCGCTAAAAGGTGCGATATAATAAAGCTGGAGAGAATGGCTATTGTAGAGATTATTCTGTAATTCCAAAGGCACAAAAATTACAGAAAATGCATGGAGACAAAGAAGCAATATTTAGGAATTCTAAAGAATAGATACCAAGTCCAGTTCATCTCAGTTGTCAACTTAAACTTATTTGTTTGGTTTATAAAGGTGAAAGTCGACAAAGTAGAGTCATATACAATTTTAATTATTTTGCTTTGAATTTCCACCATGTTGCCCTGATTACCCATGATGCACTCAAGTGCGTGAACTTGTCTATTAATTCAAACAATCTAAAAATCAACTCAGTATTGAATTGCTTTTATTTGGTCCAATATCAAGAAATTATTTTATTGCCATTATTAGTTGTTTACAAGAGAAAGACACCTTTCATGTGAACTAAATACTGGAAACATAAGCGAGGGTTATTTGCATCCAAAGATAATTTTAGTGTTAACATCTTCCTTCCATTATGTGTAAACAACCAGTTAAACAATTGTGTCAGGCAGTTAACACGCATAACTGGACCGGTTGTTGTGATCAATAAGTCTCAAATATTTGACAAAACGGCAATAAAACCCATTAAAATCCGGAGGTACCCAAAGTCAAGTGATGTTATTATTAGTCGCTTGAATTAAATTGTCTCAAATCGAAAACTTGTTTTGGTTACGAACTGCAGCCTGAGATTTTCAGTCACTTAAAATCTCTTGAATACACTCATTTTTTTTATAAGAACCTTTTTTTACTTGTAAGAAGGTTCAAGCTGACTAACCAAATTATAAGAACATAATATAAGAATGTACCCAGACAAGAGATTATGAAGGTAAGAGAAGTAATCCCTCATACTGGCCCTATTCCCATCGTAATCCCTCTTAAGTTATTTTTAGATCTCCTGCGAGATCCGGTATTCCCACGAAGGTTAACTGATAGCCAATCACATGTCCTCATTTTTACCAATGTTGACAGCTGAGCGAATTCCCACGCAATGATTCGCGTCGTTCGCGATTTACCATCAAACAAAAATGGCGGAGGATGTTGAGAGGCAATCGTATATATACATTTTGTGGACGAACGTGACTTGTTGACTACAGAGTTAACCGATTACAATGACTTATGTTTTGAAACCTGTATCTTGGGAGGAACGAGTTATGTATCCGACAGGATTTTGTACAGAATGGCAAATGGAAGACTATAGTTGATAAGTACGATCTCTCTGACTTTAATAAACGCATTCTCGGTTTCCGTTGCGGGATTAAAAGATGTTGACTTAATTCTGATACTGTGATAGAGTAGGCAGATAGAGCTCAATAACAGTGCAAACATGAAAGGAGAACTTGAATCAAGCGTCCGATAAAAATTTTTGAACCCGTGTTATCGGATTCAAGTGAATTTGCAAAGCAGCACGTATGTTAAATATAGCTGTCTCCTTAAAAGAGATTTAACACGGTTTCGTATATGGCACAACCTTGAATGTGGTATCATTGAAAACTAGACAATTAAGCAATTTCAGTTATAGATGTTTGAAACCTGTATCTTGAAAGGATCGAGTTTTATAAGCGACAGAATTTTGTAAACATTGGCAATTCGCAGACTACAGTCAACAAGTAATATATCGCTGACTTGGTTAACGCGTTCTTGATTTTCTTCGCGGGATTAAAATATGCATCTTGCATCTTTCAAAATTATTAAACTCGGTTTCGTACATTGGACAGTGTTGAAATTGGTGTCACTGTAAACAACACAGTTAAGCGATTTGAATGATATATCTTTGCATCTTGTATCTTGAAAGTAACGAGTTTTATAGGCGACAGAATTTTGTACACAATGAAATATCGCAGACTACAGTCACATGTAACATATTCCTGACTTGGTCAACGCGTTCTTGATTTTCTTAGCGGACTTAAACTATGGTCACTTAATTCTATGATATTCATAAAGAAGACAGCTAACGCTTTCAAACAGTTCCACACATGACAGGAGAATTTTAATTGACCGTTTTTTAAAGACGTAAGATCGGATTGAAGTCAATTTGCAACGCACGCGTAAAATATAGCTCCCTTTTACAAAATTATTTAACAGGGTTTCCTTCACTAGACAATCGTAAAATTGGTATCAGAGTGAATTATACAGTTAACCGATTTCCATGATATATGATTGCAAACTGTATCTTGACAAGGACGAGTTTTGTAAGCGACAGAATTTTGTAGACGATGAGAAAGTGCGCACTAAAATGAACAAGTAACGCAATGCAACCAAGGTAAACATATCTGCATATGTCAAAATTATTTAACACGGTTTGATAGATTGGAAATTCTTCAAATTGGTATCACTGCAAACTAGGCAGTTAAGCAATTCCAAGGATGTATGTTTGAAACCTGTATCTTTCAGACAATGAATTTTATCAGGCCATGAAACTCAATTTTGAAAACGGAGAGTGGCATCGTACAGAATTTGTTGCACTTTCCCTCCTCCATGAAACTTCCACGTAACGCGCGCGGTAACATTATCCGCGCGAAAATTGTTATCATCTAAAAATAACCTAAGAGGGATTACGAAGGGAATAGGGCCAGTATGAGGGATTACTTCTCTTACCTTTATAATCTCTTGACCCAGGCTGATAGTCAGTTAATGTGAGAACGTCTTCATTTTGGACATTTGTTTCGTTTTTTTGTTTTTGTGAGTAGTATAACGTAACACTGTAGCCTACCAGGACAATTTATCAAATGCTTGAGCCTGGTTTTCACTAGCGACGCAAGCAAAAGCGCAAGCATAAGAGCGCTTATACCACCGTGAAAACGAGGTTGACGCAAGCATAACTTTTTCCTTTTCCTTTTGCGTGCGCTTATGCTTGCATTCGCTTGCGTCGTGTGAAAACGAACTTTACAGCATAAGCACAAGGAAATGTGTTGCGTCTGACCAATTAAAGCACTCGTTCCAGATTCCCTACGTCTAAGCATTTGAACAAAATGGCAGTTGCCGTGGTTGATTTTGATGCTTATGTCGACCTTCGTTTTCAATAGCATAAGCTGCTTATTCTTGTGCTTGCGTCGCTAGTGAAACCAGGTTTTAGGGACGTTTTTTAACAATAACGATGTGATTTTCTTATTGCATGATACAATGAATAAAACTAAGGTTTGTAGTCATGCGAGTTTTGCCGCACTTTGAGCAAGTTACAGGGAATGGATACGAATTTCGATTTGTTCATTACGCTGTTTGCACCAGCCGTGATTGGTCGAAGTAATTACTTTCTTATTTGTTTTACGACCCTCAATGAATGAGTTACCGGTCCCAAGGCCCCTTAGTTTTCCCCTATATTAGCAAAGACTTCTGGGATCGCCAGGGGGCAACAAATCAGTCGATTGCGCTGCTCGAGTTAAAATAAGCGATTAGAAATAATCAATAAGAAGTATTTGTAGTATTCAAGCTCGAGTTAAAATTGGGAGGTTAGAAACGTTTAATAAGAAGTATTTGTAGGATTTCAAGAAATATAAATCGTTTGAGTTTAGAAGTAGTCATAGGTGGTGGCGATCACTATGCAGTGTATGGATGCGACAATGACAGTCGATATTCAGAGCGACAGATAAAACTAGTACTGTCTTGAGGGTTTACTCTCAGCGAACCAACAAAGAAATGGTAGCTTGGGAGAAACAGCTTCAAAGAACAAACTTCAAGGCCAACAAGAGCACTAAAGTTTACTCTAATCATTTTGCCGGTGGATGCCGGTGGATGCCGGTGGATACCATTGTGATACTTGCGAGAAGCCCATTTTGTATATGAAATGCTATCTAGACGAGGGCAATAATGTGAAGTCTAGAGAAAATATCAACAAGGAAAACGAAAGTAACATTCAAAGCCATGTTACGAGCCTTCAGTGAAGCAATGCCGTGATAGCTATCTGGAGAAAGAGTCGGATTAAAGTGCTTCGTCCTCGCGCAATTCCGAGTTAAGTTTACCACTTTCAGTCAAGGATGATTTCACATCGACAATCTTAAATTTATCTTCAGTTGGGTATTGCGTACCATTAGCATTAGATCTGTTTGAAGAAGGGAATAGTTTCTCATTAGTGTTGATTTTCGTTTCAAAAACTGTATGTGACGACATTCGCTTTTCAGTGGTTTCAGTTGAAGATGGTTTCATTTCCGTTTTCATGGTGTCACATTTTCAGAATAACCCTTTACAGGTATGTTATTGATCACAAGTAGCTGATGGTTCGTAGTCAGATATAAGCGTGGGTTGAATTCCAGAAGAATTTAGTGAATCGGTCCTATTGACGCTCGGAAGAGGTTGTTTTTGTTTTTTTCAGGAAGAGTTTGCTGTATCACTACAAGCAGCGGGTTGGTTTGAATCGGTTTTCTGTATACATTGAACATTATTCAGTGTTAATACTCTTTCCCAACTTTGCTTTAACAGGCACCGAAGCATACGATTGTTGCCCTTATTTCGATAACTTGACTTTCCACATACAAAATAGGCTTTTTGCAAGTAACACAACAGTATCCAACGGCGAAATGATTGGAACAAAAAAAAACTTTAGTGGACTTAGTGCTCTTGGTGACCTTGAAGTTTGTTCTTTGAAGCTGTTTCTCTCAGGCTGCCATTTCAAGTCTTAGACTTTGTTGGATCGAGGAGGGTAAAACCTCAAGACACAACTAGTTTGTTCTGCCGCTCTGAATATCGACGGTTATTATCGCATCCATACACTGCGTACCCATAACTTTCTTTAAACTCGTACGATGTACATTTCTAGAGGAGTCGACTGGTTTGTTTGTCCCCTGGCGATCCCAGAAATCTTTGCAAATGTAGGGAAAATAAAGGGGCCTGGGGACGGGCAACTCATTCATTGAAACCGCTCTAAAGGTTAACTTTACCTTAGAGTGGTTATCAGTCACACGCGCCCCTCAACGACATCTTTTTCATACTTCGAAAGTAACATTTAGGTGTACGTCAATCAAATGTTTCCAAGACGAATTCAACTGCCGTTCATCATAGCGAATTCGAAGGGCTGAGGTTCTGACAAAAGGCCTACGCTAGTAACATCAGCTTGCGAATCTTTCTTACGGTGCTTAATTCTCGTTTGATAAAACCAAATTTTTATGTTTCAGTGTTGACAAATAAGTGCCAGTTTAGACTGACGCAAAAAAGCTCATTTTTTTACAAAATGTTTTCGGGAGTGTCTTAGTTGCAGAAGCCTCAGTCGAAATGAACCGCGCTTTAGTTTTAAATTTTGGGTGTCCCACAGGTTTTTCTGCGCTTTTATCTTTAATGGTCTATCGCCTGTGGAGGCCGTGGGTGAAGTCGTGAAGGCAAGAAAAATTTCCTCCTTTTCTTTTGGCAGTGCGATATTCTGACGACAAGCTAATTTGTTGACAACCTTTACCACGCTGCTGCAGTGGCCATCAACGCGTCTCTGCACCTTTTCCTCCCTTCGTCGTATTGCTGAAACTTTCACCTCTCATCTCTACAAAAATTAAAATTTGAATTGTTTCCGGGATTTTCTGAGGTTAAAATATCCTTTAAAACCGACGTTTCGACCAGTTTTACTGGTCTTCTTCAGGTTGTTTAAAAATGTTATCAATATGGCGGACAGTTTTTAGTCATTTAGCTTGGTGACCGGATATGACGTATCGTGATCATTACGCGACGTGTAACTGATATAAAAATGCGCGGGAAATGCAGTCTGAGGTCTGTCAAGTACTTTTACTTTTGCAATAATTCACTGCAGATAATTCTACTACAGTCTTTTTCACGATCAAAGAAGGAGTTTAGGATTAGTTTCCATGTTTCATCATGGTCAAAATTGTTAAGGGGTCTCATTTCGCGATGTTTCTGTCGTAGTGACTCAATTCCTTCGAGAACTTTCAGTCTTTGCTTCAACCCTCTCTCTCTTACTACGATCTCTGCGTTTCCCCACCATTTGATCTACATTTGTTAGTCTGACTTTGTCCATGTGTTCTTTCTTCCTTGTTTGGAAAAGGCTGCCTTTGTAATTACATCCGCAAATGGTTAAGACTTTCAAGTCTTCTCGGATAAGGACTAAAAACCATAGGCCTGTCTCACAACTCTTCAATGTTCACAACCCTGTGGGACGTAGAAGAACCCATACACTATTCGTAAAGAGTAGGGCATGGGGCTCCCGGTGTTGTGGTCAGGGCCGGCAGGTATATTTTGCAGGTTGCAGCTTGAAATTTACCGTGATTGTTACATGAATAGCCAACCTTAGGCGTAATTAGGCCTAAAAACGTTTCTTTAGGCCTCCTTAGGCCGAAAAAACGTTTCTTTAGGCCTAATTAGGCCTAAGGTTAGCTATTCATGTAACAGTCACGGTAAATTTCAACCTGCAACCTGCAAAATATACCTGCCGGGTCAGGGCTCATTTCATTCATACATGTGCTAGGTGAGATCGCTAATGGCCTGATAGCGGCTGCCAGCGGCGCCTGTATATGCTGATGTCCGATCTCATCCATAGATCACTTGCTCGTAAAGCGCATTTGAATATGTCAATAGAAAATGCGCTAAATAAATTCATTACCATTCGGCTTTCAATTGCAATGGCGACGTCAAATTACGCACTACATGAGATTTTTAGTTTTAAAGGTAAGGCTTCCAGGGAAGGCTTCGTAATTTTCAAAACCAGAGCAACAAAGGTCTTTTAAATTAACATTTGCAAGGAGGTATATCCGTCATTCCCGAATTATCTCTTTTTAGTTTATTTTATCACTTTTCCCTTTCATCTATAACTCGCACTTCAAATACTATGATATACATTTATTTCATTCGGCATTCATCTTTGACGCATTTCCCTTCCGAGACAAAACAACCGTTAAGTACTTTTGTTTTTACGACTAGCGAACGAAACGAAATAGGTGCTTTGCATAAATTGCTTGTTGTGTTGTCGCATAACTTACTCATAATAAGTGCAATTAAGTGATCAGCCCTGCACGACACAGAATGTGCCTTTTTAATCCCTTTTTAATCCAAAGTAAACTTAATGCGATTTCCATTCTAGAGAAAGAGGAAAAGTATAGCCGGACATAACTGTGTGTGCGTCATTAGTGCTCGAAGAGTAAGAGAAAATTCATGGTCAATAGTCATGATATTGGCAACCTGCAACATAAGTTGCGGTTTCCATTTCATGTTGTATGCGCTTTAAATCTTGCGAAGAGACTCTTTCGTTAAGAGACCAGAAGACTGACGCGAGCCAAGTTCATATGCCTTAAATACATAGGCATCATACTTTCAAGTTGATGAAACTTATTTGCTAACTAAGGTACGACAGAATTCACTATCTGAACTTTATATTGACCGGATATTTATCTAGTATGGCTATAAAACGTTTTATTGTAATTTACGCAAGTTACGTGAAAACATGGCGACTTCACATGCTTATCTCGTAAGGATATCCCACGGGAATAATTGTTAATTATTGTTTTGTGCAGTGAATAAGCCGTAATCACTCTACGATAAGAAACTTCAGGGGCACCCAACGACAATATGGTTCAAAACCACTAAACATAGCATTCTTAAACGTATTTTAGTATTTAAACGGTAGATATAGGCATATTTTTATCCCCTAAAAATTTTTCATCTGTTCGGATTTCCTAGCTGAAAGTCTAGTAATCCGAAAATTATAGGGATCAAAACTTACCTTTTCGAAAATTTCAGCCAGAAAAAAGGCTCTCGAAAATTCTAGGTGACCTTTTTAGGCTAAAAATCCATTAAAAATGGGCAATTATATCATCTTTTTGATGTTCGAAAATCCTAGGACAGGCAGTCAAGCAAGAAATTTTACAACAAATGTTCCGAAAATTCTTAGATCTCAAATCGTCTTCCGAACAGATATTTTCCGAAAATTGACGTTGGGTGCCCCTGAAACTTTAACTCTTGGCATAACTATTCATGCCGAGAATGATCGGTGAAAACTTTCACGGCGTGAAATTAAGGGTAAAAATTCACGCGGTGAAATTGGGCTTGAAAAGTAATATTGAGCCAATCGAAAGATAAATCAACAATTCATTGCCATTTTATCCTTCCGTTGAATTAAAAACTTTTTATGAAGAGGAGCGACCAACTCATAAATGGGAAACAATTTCTTTAGTATCGTATCATTTGATACTGCTGGTTTTAAACTGATAGCAAATTAAAGTAGAAGGGAATGCCCGAACAACGATCTATCAAAATTTGCATACGACTCATATCAAGAGGAAGTCGTGACAGGTAGTGCAACACTTTTCAAATAGGAGTAGAACTTCCGTCGTATTCGGCGAGGTAAACTGGAAGATTTTCGGAGAATTGCATGTTTATTGATGGTGTGCCTTTTGTATATTATTGATTTCTCTCTTTTAATAGTGTGGAACAAAATAACTTTGAACCTGAACTGTATGTTTATCGATGAAATAAGCATCCGTGCGTGGGTTCGTATTCCGAGCGCGACAGCTGTTTGTGAAAGTGTGTCTTCGTCATGTAGTTCTTAGTCGTGTACTATTTTAGTGCTGTCAAGCTACATGTATTCTTTATAACAATAAGCAAAACAGTAAGCAAGCTAATTAGGCAGACGCGTATATCGGTATACGCGAATACGCGTATATTTAAACGCGAATACGCGTATATTTATACGCCAATACGCGTATGGTTATACGCACAAACGCATATAGATATACGCGTATTGTGCGCATATTTTGGTCAACGTATTTCTGAGCGGTACTCTACCTTGAGTTTGGTATTCAAGGTCAGCTGACTGTTTTCCCACACCCTCTTTCTCAACTTAGATAAAACGGCGGCAGCCTTGGTGATGCGCTGCTTGACGATCTCTGAATCGAGAGACAAATTACTGGACACAGTAGAGCCAAGGTAGGTGAAATGAACGGTGACCTCAAGAACCTCACTTTTAATTCTGATAGTTGGAGGGGCCGGGACACTCTGGTCCATGACGTTAGTTTTGTTAGTGCTAATTTTCAGGCCGATTTCCTCGCAAGCATGGTCCGCGTCGTCAGCAAACAGCATTTCTCTGAGGCGGACAGTCTGGACCTTGGTCTATGCCTTCAGTTGGGACAGACTGAACAGTTTCATGTCACTCCTGGTGTGCAGGTAGACGAGAAGACGCAAGGACACAATCTTTTTTTACACCACTCGTGATCTTGAAGGGCTCAGACGAGGCGCCGTTATAGCTCTCTGTGCCCTGCATGCCGTCATGGACGGAGGCACTGATGTTAAGTAGACTAGGGAAGGGGGGGAGGGGCAGCCGATCTTCTTCAGGATCTTGAACAGGCCACTCCCGCTCACAAGGTCAAAAGCCTTGGTAGGATCGATGAATGCGTTCATCATGCGTTCACGGCATTTCTCTTGCAGTTGTCGAATGGAGAAAATCATATCGACCGTGGATCGCTCCTCTCTAAAGCCAAATTGAGACTCAGGAATAACGGGGCTGGCAGGGACTTGCAGGCGAGACAGTATTACACGTGTAAAAGCCATGGCTACAATAATCAGCAAAAAACTAAGTTCTTCCATGGTCGGCTTGACGCCGAGTTCCTCTAGTACGGGCAGATCCTTGATAGCATCAAGTGCTTTCTGAGAGACTGTGTTTATTCTGGAGTAAGGATCAAGATAGTGGCGCAGCTTTCTTGACTGGCTTGCCTGTTGCTTGCTTGATGCCCGCATACACGTCCCTGATATTTCCGGCGAGAGAGGCTTGCTGGATTCTCTCTGAGAGTTGAAGCCAGCAGTTATTCGTTCAGTGGCGTGCCGTTCGCTGGGCCTTGTTCCGAGTGGCCCCAAGAGTCGGGAGGTTCTCCTTTGATTGGTCACGCTCGCAGTCGACCAGAGCGTTGCGCTTCGCGATGATAGCTGGGTCCAGTCTGTGTTCTTCCGTTCTCTCTTGCCAAAAGTGAGCAACGCAGCACTGTAAATGGTGTTACGAAGAGAGCTCCATCTTTTCTCGGCACTCTGCTCATGGTGGTACATCAGCGATTCTTCAAGACGCTCTGCAACCTCCTGGATCTTGTCTGAGTAGGCAGTCTTGCTGGTGTTGGTACGTAGCTGACCTTTCTGCTTGGAGTGATATATTTTTTTAGGTGTCATGATCAGTTTCACTCTGCAGACAATCAGAGAGTGATCAGTGTTGCAATCGGCGCTGTGATAAGATCTCGTGTTGCAGACGTTGTTGAGTGAGTCACGCCTGGTGATAACCAAGTCCAGCTGGTGCCAATGTTTTGACCTAGGATGTCTCCATGATACCTTATGGCATGCTTTCCTCTGAAAAAAAAAAGGTGTTCGTCACGCACAGGTTAATGTGGTATAACAGCAGAGCTCAAGAAGTCTCTGACCATTGTCCTTCATTTTTCCTATGCCTTGATGCCTTGATCATGACACTTGGTCATGACTCTCGGTCCGCACCCACCCTATCGTTGAAGTCACCCTGGAGGAGAATATGTTCTGACGATGGGACCATGCCTATAACAGTCTACAGGGACTCATACAACTGATCTTTCACTTCGGGTGGAGATTGTAGAGTGGGTGCATAGACACAGACCAGGTGAACCGTGCCTTCTGCCGTTGACAGTTGTAGTGTGAGGATTCTCACTGTGCCATTAGATGGAACCTGGATCATGAAACGTAGCGTGTTCTTCACAGAGAAACCCACTCCATGCTCACTGGCCTCCTCGCTGCCCTTTCCCTGCCAGAAGGAGGAGCAGTTTTCTTCCTTCAGGGATCCACTGTCAGGAGGACACGTCTCCTGCTGGGCTGCGATGTCGACGTTCAGTCTTAGCACTTCGCTGTCTATAATAGCTGTCTTGCGGGCGTCATCAACTGCTTTTAGGTCCTCGGTCAATCCATTTTGCATCTTTCTTACATTCCAACCAGCTATTCGAAGAAGTGGAGTCTTCGTTTCATAGTTACTGTATTTTCCTGGTTAAGGGTTTAACGATCCACTTGTCGAGCTGAGCTTTAAGTTCCAGGCACCCACTGAAGCAGGCGGATCGTGGCGAGTCAGCACCTTACTGGCTGGGGGCTGCCCAGCTTAAGGCGGGCGATAGCTGACCAGTGGGATACGATGATCGAAGACAGCCCGTAGCGTCCAACTCTGCTCTGCTCTGCGAGCGCGGAGTTATAACTTGTAACTGCTGTTTTTCGTGTTGTGCTCTCACCGTGAGGCGAGACCGGAGTGGCGACAGCCTTGACAGGCCATCCATCTAGGACAAGTACAAGCCTGTTATAACAACCAATACGTTGCCTCGCGGGAAGGATAAGACTATGGGAGTAAACCCAGACAGGAAATCCGGTTTAGAGCCCCGAAGATGGTTGGTCGTCAATGCGATTACCATCCGGCAGTTCCTGCAGCCAATCCGGCTCCAAGTGTAATGTGTTGCATTTCCCTGGAACTCGTCGGTGTGACCGAGAGGGGGACCCTGTTATCTGGGTAGCACAAGGTCTATATATACCGTCGCCCAGGCTTGCGCCCTGGAGAGTCGAGCTTCATCTACCCACCAAGTGCATGTTGGCTGGCTCGCCAGGAGCCGGCCTTTGACAGGTCTTGTATTTTGTCCTCACCAGCAAGTTGCTCCTGGGGGAGCCGGTTTAGACGCCGACCACCCGTCCATGCGGCAGGTTGTACTGGGTTACAATGTTACCAATAGCAGGCAATGTCTGACCTGACACGGTAATTTTCCCATTCACGACTTGCACAATCCCATAATACACTTCTATTACCCCCCAACCCCCCCCCCCCCCCCCAAAAAAAAAAAAAAAAAACTTTTGCATAACCATTGTTTGCAATTTCTCCTGGGACATGAAAATGTCCCAAGAGAAGTTGAAAACAATGGCTATGCAGATTTTGGGGGGATAACAGAAATATGTTATAGGATTTGTGTAAGTAGTGAATAGAAAGTCTATAAATCGTATACTGAGCTTAAGGTGCCTGTGGCTTAACTGAAATGGGTCCTCGCCTTGCAGCGAGGCTTCTCCTCAAAGTTCCCGTTTTTTTCCCTCGTGAAAAGGAACTTTATTTAAGTGTCTATTCGTTCTAGCGCTGGAGCACTAATTGGGGACACTATAAACTGAAATTAACAATTAACACAAATCGAGTCAAATGAGAAAATTACGGTGTCAGTTTTAATAGTCTTAAGTCTCAGTTAGGTATGGCTTATAGTAAAGAGATCCAGAAGTTGCTTACCTCTCTAAACGATTTGATCTCCGAACGCGTTGTCTTAAAGACTTCCGCCATGTTGATTTTGAGCCCTCGATAAGTATGGTTGTGGTAGAGACCCTGAACGCGACCACTGAAGAAAAATGCTGGGTTTTCCCAAAAAAAAAAAAAACACCGGGTTTCAAAACAAACTGAGTTTCTTTTCAGAAAGCTGGGTTTCAAAAATTAAAATTGGGTTTTTAAAAAAAGCTGGGTTTTCAAAACAAACTGAGTTTCTTTTAAAAAAAGCTGGGTTTTCAAAAAAAGAAAGGGGGTTTTCCAAAAAAAGCTGCGTCTCAAATACAAAAGTATTGGGTTTCCAAAGGAAAAAAAAATACTTGAGACTGAAAGTATATCATAAAATGACACCAAATAAACAGCTGGGCGTTTCATGACCCTCATGGACCACGGTACTTAAGTTCGTAGTAGTTGTGTATATTTTACAAATCATTGATATAAATTGACAAGCTTTCTTATTAATTCCTTTGATGCTTTGTGTAATCGGAGGAAAATCAACAAATCTTGCATTTAAAGCGATCAAATCAAATGTAATTGTCGCAATCTTACAGAAACAACGCGTGCTGTATACCATGTTGATATCATTTTCTCAGTTTAATACAAAAAAGAATACACCATGTTGAACTATACGAATTTAGCATTTCAAGTGATACAGTCAGATATCATTAGGGTTAGATACCATTAGAGTGCACCATGTTGAAGTATGCAAATTTAGCATTTTAGACGATTCAAGCAGATATCATTGTCTCAATCTAAGAGAAACGAAAAGTCTAAAATGTTGAGCTATACAACTGAGGGCCCCGTGACCATCTATACGATAGAGATTATTTGCAGGAGGTACAAGTCCACTTTGAAATGCTTTCAATATGCACACAGGCAATATGGTGCCACTCAGCATAGGAATCACAGGCTACCCATTCAATCATTTGCTCATCATCTTGGTCATTGTCGTCTTCTGCAAGTGGTGGCTCTTCACTGTTGCATGTATGGCAAACATTTGACATGTCAGCAGTCTGTCGCAAATTGGTTCGACGTTCTCACCGTTTGGCTGCTGCTTTCTTTGTCCCACTCTTGCGATTACATGCCACATCCTCCAAATGCTTCAGCCAGAGAAGAACTTCTTCTGGGGGAAGAAGTGCCTCTTTTGCAATGGCTAGCAGAGCAGAATTGCCAGGGATCCATTTTCATTTCTTCTGAGCTTCTAGAAAAATCTCATATGGTGGTTTAGCCTTTGATTCTTGCCACTGTTTACATAATCCAGAAGACAGTTTAGCTTCATGTGATGCCCAGCACAAAACTCACTGCATTCAGTGCAAGCATCATTTCCAAATGGCCTGGCAGGATCAGGTGTTGGCATACGCAGGAAAGAGATGGATGGGCCACCTGAGAACCATGGTATGTCTTCTGGTTGACTATACTTGCAGACTGGGTGAATGCACTGAGGGTTACAGCAGCATCTAAGCTAGAATAATGGCAGATTTGGTACTAAATGCCCATTCCTCAGCTCCCATATTTCATGAAGGCTGTAGCATTTTGTTCTACAGGCGCTCGTGATCCTAATCAATGGATAGAAAACATTTAATAGAATTCCAACGTTTGATTCTCTAACGAAAAGCGAGTCAATATTATCAACAATCCACACAATCCCCACAAAATAAGGTGTTCCATCAATTTAAATTGAAAATGAGTAGTTTTTGTATAAATGTAAAACAAGTGCTTACCTCTATTAAAAACAGCCGTCTTTAAGGGCTTTAACCGCGATACTTCAATTCCAAGAGGGCCGGCGCACAGACTAACACATTGGACGATGCGACTTGGTCCCATTCCTCCGCGCAAAAATTTGAAGCTTCCACCCTGGGACTTAGATTCTTAGTCAAATTCCCGAGGGTGGGGAGGCAGTGGGCAGTGCCCCACATATGCCCCGGGTTGCCCCCCCCCCCTTCCCCTCGGGCTTAACATTGATCGATGCATTATCATCTCTTTGCGACAGATGTTTATATTTTTGTTGGCATTTTCGTGGATTGCGATGCCATCTGATAAGCGTTAAATTAAGGGACTGTGCAATAATTATCAGGAAGGGGGGGTCCTAAAATGAGCTTCACCAAAGGAAAAATTAGATAGGTCCCCCCTCCAGCAGCGTCAAGATTAGCTCTGACCCCCCCTCACGTTCTCTTAAAATTATGATGTGCCCCCCCCCCCCCCCCTCCCTCTCTAACCCGTACCTGTATTCACCGTACTGCAACCCATTCCACTGCGTCGTCAGGGATGAAGAGCACCTCGAAACTTTGTTCTTCATAATCGTCAATTTCTGAATCGTCTGATTGTTCATTATCTTCTTGGTCTTCGGAACTGCTAGATTGCTGCTCATCCGGGTTTTCTTTACCTTGAGCTTCCCCAGCACCTGGAACACGAGCTACGAGTGCTGCTTTCCCTCCGCTGACGGGTAATCCGTGTTCCTTTAGGTAGAGTTTCAGTTTACTTGCAGACAGCGAGTTAACTTCAACCTCGTCGGACCAATTAATGTCTGCCCGTTTTTTTGGCTTTCATTGTAAGGAATTTTTGGTGCTCTATGAAGTGATTACAGGCATTCACGTCAATCAAAAAGTCGTCGCACAATTTCTGCACCTCTTTGCTGTCGACCCTCCTCCCAGTGGCAAACAATCGCTTAACTTGGATGCTTGGCAGGAGGCTATCGATTTCCTCTCTTGGCACAACAGATGCTGAACAACGTCATTAAATAAAGTCTCAAGTCGGTTTAAACGTTCTGCATCTTGTAGAAGACCTGGATAGGGTGATGGCTAAATATAAAGCGACATTTCCTATTGGTGCCAAATCTAAAGCATCCAAATCAAGAAAAAAGAAGGAACAGAAGAAAAAAAGGGAGAAGAAGAGGATTGCTGCCTCAGAAAGCCGTAGGACCCGAACCTGTATAATTTTTCGGTCTTTGGGAGGTGAACCCATTGATGACAACTATAAAACAGAAGTATGTGGCATTCCTCAGTTAGAAACTGTAGATCTAGAAACCCTCTCGCTGTTTAAATCAAGAACAGACCTGGCATGTCTGCGGGACCTCTTAAATGCCAAATGTTTTATTGGCAAAGCTCACAACGTGGTTTGTGACTTCTTTGCATGAGCGATTGTTTCAATCTATCATATGTTGACATTCTAAATAAGTTAAAGCATGTGTTTATGTTGATGCAATATTTAGACATTATGGATAGTCAAAGGCGTGGCATCTGTCTATTTGGAAAATGTTTATTTATTCATTATCGAATTTGTGAAATTTAATTAAGACCCCCCCTCAACTTACTTGAGAAATCTAATGTAGAGCCCCCCCCCCTCCTTTCCATTATTTTAACTTAAGGCCCCCCCCCTCTGGTTTTAGGGCCCCCCCTCCTGATAATTATTGCACAGTCCCTAAGTCTTTTCCCTCGGAAATCGAATCAAGACGCGGCAGAATCTTGTTTGTCGTCAATACCACACTAGTGATTCCTTTGATCAAAGAAGTTTGCAATTTCTGCATGCGAAGATCTTGTGTTCTGACATTCGTGCTCAGATTGTTCCAGACAAACTGATTTACTTTAACTTTAGTAAGTGCTTCGCAATTTTGAGGAAGCGCTACTCTTTTCATTTTCTCCTGCAGCTTGTCATCGGCCATACCTTTTGTCAACAATGCTCGAGAGCTCATTGTCAATCGCGTCCCCGACCTCATCTGCTTAGAGGTCTTGTTTAATGCTGTCAAGCATAATGCTTTTGGGGTTTTCATCAGAGGCTTTTCTCGTTTGTTCATCGGCGGCCTTTCCCCTTTTCTCAAGCAGAGAATCAATGTTCGGGGGCTCCCGCTCTTTTCCTTGTCCGCCCACTGTTCGGTCTTACTCAGTTCGAGATCTAAATCCTCTATTTCGAGCAGATTGCTCTCAAATTTTTCTAGCATGGTAGAGAAGCAATTCTCAATTGCTTTAGTGAGAAAACCACTCATGGTGGTGAATCCCTTCTCAATTGACGATTGAAGAGATAACAATTGCTCATTAGGACATGTTGTGTCGGAGGCGGGAATCCCAATTTGACGAATTTCATCACCTCGTTCTTTCCTAGCGCTTGAAGTGCCATCTAAACCACGTGTCTCCGTGCCAGTTTTTCCTATTTCTTGCAAGTCGGAGGATTTTTCTTTTTCTTTTTGTCCGTGACTCGGCATTTTCACTGTGATACAAAATTTTCTAAACAGTTCGCAATGAAAGGCAATACCCGCAATGAGTTCGCGTAGGCACAATGCTATCTCATGTGATCTCTCATTGCGGTGACATTCTTTGTCAACAGCAACAAAATGAATAGCAAAGCAAGGGTAATGCAAAAGGCTGTAGGTTCAAATTGATCTACAGAAAATCCGACAATTCTATGAAAAAAATTAATTTCTGCATGTGTTAATTAATACGTAAGTAACGCGAATTGCGTCTGTCCTCACGAAAACATCAATCAAGTTAGAGACCATTTATTTCTTAGTACGTTCAAGTTTGGTAAAAAAAAAGGAGAAGTTCAAGTACACCTAACAAGGTTTCTGCTAATTTTCATTCCCTTTCAGGTGGTTTCTGTTGGACACGAGGGACTCCAGCCATTTGACGAAGAGTGGATCATTACAGAATAAAGGAATATCCTGCGAGTTACAATTTACAAAGATATCAGCAACTTGCCCTCGAAAAACCTCATCATTCTGCCACCAAATGGATCAGAGTACTCTGGGGCCAAATTCTTCAGTGTTAAATAAAACTCAGCCATACCACTCAACTGTTGGTGTTTATGGTATTAACACCGAAGCCATCGCCGAATTTGTTCCCATTGCGTTCATCACTATCGTCGTTAACTCTGTAGTTTTTGTGTTGTTTCTTAAAACAAAAACATTACGCACACCAGCTAACTATATATTGTTTAGCTTTGCAATAAGTGATTTTATGACTGGACTACTGAATATTCCTTTGTATGTGATAGTCGTCCACACTTCAGTTATTTCCTCTAATCAATTGCGCTTTCAATTAGGCTTCCTCGTCACCGTTGTCCACGTGGTTACAGCCATTTTGTCTGCGTATCATATCTTCCTTGCCACACTGGAAATGTACATTTCAGTTACTTGTCCTGTCACGCACCGGCTCGTCAAAAAAGAAAAAGTGAAACTTGGTTTGTTTATTGTTTGGTTTGTGGCAGTCTTCATTGGCTTTCTTCCTTTCGTTTGGATAGACAAAACCATGGACCCTTCAGGAACTAAATATTTTGTGGGCTACCTCATATTTTGTTTAGTGGTAGTATTTGCATTGCCATACAGCTTTATCTTATACGCCTTTGTCACAATTTTTCGCGCTCTTTCCGAGCGCCTCAAAAGAAGGACAGAACGCAGCTCAAATCCTCAAAGAACTGCGGCCCGAGAGAGAAAATGTGCAGCATTATTTGTTACCATGGCAGCATTATTTGCCGTCTGCTGGATCCCATACTTTTTACTCATGCTTCTTGTTGCATTTGACTTTAGGCCACCAGCTTTAAATACTGTCGCTCACGTTGTCATTTTGATTAGATACATAACGTCCGTTACAAATCCACTACTATACAGTTTATTTCGACCAGATTTTAACTTGGCTGCCAAACGGTTGATGAAAAAAAGTAATTTTGTAGGCCATGCGGTATCTATCCATTTGAAGCGGAACAGTAAGATTCCAGATTTAAATGAAGAAAGTCAAGCCGAAAGTGAGGAGCAAGAGTCAGACGAATGATGTAAAAGTTCTGTGTATGGTTCACTAGATCATTATTTATGCCTCTGGCGTTTATTCTCACTCACGAGAATAGGAATGTTGTAGTATGGCCGTTTCATGAACCAAACTTAACGCGTACGGATCAATACAACTTATTCCAAAATGGCCGCCATTTTCGTATTCTTTTGTGTTCTTGCCAATCGGCCCTTTTGGTCTCCCTTTTAAACGTAAAATTCAAAAGAATTTTAACCACTGCAAAAGGGCCAATTAACAATCAAACAAAAAAAGTACTAAAATGGCGGCCATTGTGGAAAAAAGGTGATAATGAAAAAGATATTTTTAAAATGACATTTGGCGTCTGAGAAGGGAACTTCCCCATTTGGGTCGACCCAGATTGGATTGAGCTTCCACTCAAGAATGGCTCGATGTCTGACTCAAGCCTATGGAGAAAGTGTAGAAAAGTTTGGCCAGCACATTACTGATCAAAATGCACTCGTTTGAGCTCGTTTGCTGAAAGCTCGGTTTGCTGAGGCCAAATATCTCTGTGAGATATATTTATGATCAAGAGTCCATTACTAAAGGGTAAGAATCTGATATCATGCTTGTCCTCATCTTCGTGTGGAAATTGTCAAGTTTTGAGGGAAAATAAACAAATTATATACCAAATCGGCTAACTGAAAGTTGCACCCACTTCAAATCTCCCGGGGTCAGGCCAATTTGGCAAATCTTACTCTTGGGTCATGGAATCTTTTTACAATTTTGAGATCTATTTTTATCTCCGATAAAATGTAAAGTAGATTAAATCCCTTATCTTCGAATTTACAAGCGACTCAGGACTGGCACGGGAAGAATCATGTTAAAGTGCCCCTGTGATAAAAAAATCA
>NC_090875.1:4114260-4144260 GCF_036669935.1 Montipora foliosa | reverse complement strand
CACTCCTGATTGGATGAAAAAATGGCGCGAGAACTTTGAACCAATCACTGAGTGAAGTAATCATAAACCAAAGTAATTATCTAATTACTTTCGACACTCAATTGAAAACCGCTCTATGGTTAACGTTGGAAATAACAAATTTGACGGCTTGGTGGAATGTGGAGAATTGAAATGGAGAAGTGGTCCTCGCACTTATCTGGACAATTTAAGCAATTGTCTGTTTGAAACACCCGCAAAGATTCAGGTGTCAACGGGATTCTAACCCATGACCTATTCAGTGGCGGTGCAATGCTTCATCAACTGAGCTATGAAGCCGCTCTGAGTTGGGAGCAGGTCACTGGATTTTTGGGATCATGCGTATATTCCCATGAAAGGACTCGATGAATTAAATAGATATATGTATTTAAAGTGCAGGTTATAGAAAAAAAATAATAAAAGCTTCACGGAGGGCAGTGTAATAGTTCTCGGTGATTTTAATGGTCGTGTTGGTCATGATTAGAAAGCTTAAGCACGAGACCTTTTTGGTCAACACGGACGGCGACCGGAAGTGATTTTGTAAAGAAATTGACGTCACACGTCACAGAAGTCAAGTCACAAACCTCAAAGTTGCCTATTTGGGGTCTGTGGTGAAAAACAAAAACGCGAAAAGGTAAGTTCATTTTAGGGACAATAACTCTGTTTTTTGGTTGATTAACAATTAGATTATGAGCTCGAGATTTCTATGAGGTGATAATTGATGAGGCCGATGGCCGAATCAACTATCACCTCATAGAAATCGAGAGCGAATAAAATGTGCTTCAAATAACGGTTTACAATTATTTTTTAACGTGTTATGAAACTTTGCTCCTGAAAAAAAACGCTCGGATTGAATTGCCATTTAAAATCTAAGTTGTGCGCGCGAGCACATCAGTTTTTTCAATAATTTTAACCTTTTTGAAAGTCAAGAAACCGTAAATGTCTCTCGTTTAGGCTTCTCAGAAATTTAATTACCCATTGGCATCCACATTTTCCTCCAAAACTTTGGAAAAACGAAGAAAACGTCGTTATTTCCAAGACGACCTCCAGCCACTGCACACTAATGGCTGATAGTGTTCAATGGCTCAGCCAATCAGATTACAGCATTTGCATTAGTATACTATTGTTTATGAAAGAGACTCTTCTTTGTCAGTTCTACCGGCTAATGAACAACAGCCCTGCAGACGCCGAGGCTCAGTCAGCCAAAAAACTTAGAGTAAGTCTCTTTTGAAAAATATTTGTTTTCCGGGATATATCCTTTTGTATGTGCTTAGGTTTTTCTCTAGGGTCTTAAATTTTGATTCGCTGGCAATGCTAAGACAACGTATCCAGAAAGACCATGTTAAATTTTGAAAATTTTTATGACGATCAACTCTAATTTCTTTTTTGAAACGCTTCATTTTTATTTGTCATTTTCTTTCCTTTGCAGAAATGTACCAAATGGATTGGACAAGTTAGCTAACACTGGCAGATCTGAACTTTGCTTTACACTCAGAATCATTTCAGGATTATCGATCCAGACCGAGTTGTTTTACACCCGTTCAAAAGCTCATTAATAATTTATAAGCCTAACAGTTTATCAAAACATCGATAAAACGTCACTTGTATGAGATTTATATCCTGATAAAACACAACCTGAAAGTTTATTAGCCAGGTCGGAGTTGCAAGAACCGAATATGCGTGTTGGGATAAAAACAAGCAGATAATCATTATAGGCTTGTTTTTTGTTCGGGTAAATAGCTGCAAGAATTTGCATTAGTAAATTTGGGTTACACACACACACACACACACACACACACACATACTTAACAGTGTTAGCACACAAGTACCCAATACGTGTAGATGTTTTCTTCGTGAAGCAATATATAAAACACAAATGAAGGCAAGTCACATTTATAGAGAACAGGATCTCTATAAACGTGTCTTGTCTTCATTTGTGTTAGATATATATATATTAGTATGCTTTATATAAAGAATTCTGATGAGAAGTGTTTTACCAGTTTTTAAAGCTCATACACGTAACGTTTTATCGGTGAACTGATAGGCTTTTTCGCTCATGACTTATTAATGGTGCTTTGAGGTTAAGTAAATGGGCCTTTGAGAAATATGGTTGTAGGGTGCGTTTGCGTTTACTCTACTGGAAAATCTGGCATTTATGAACCTCGTTCTTCAGAATAACAATAATAAAATAATAAAATCAAGTGAGCTGGGCGTTATCCGGACCTGCGCGCGGAAAGGGTTTAAGTGGGCATGGTAGATTTTCGAAGTCACATATAAACAAGAGAGCATGAAGGTAAGAGAGGTAATCCCTAAAATTGGCCCTATTACCATCGTAATCCCTCTTAAGATATTTTAAGATCTCCTGCGAGATCCGGTATTCCTACGAGGGTTAACTAATAGCCAATCATATGTCCTTATTTTCGCGAAGGGCGCGAATGATTGCCTGGAAATTCGCTCATCTGTCAACATTGGTCCAAATGGGGACATATCATTGGCTATCAGTTGACCCTCGTGGGAATACGGGATCTCACAGGAGATCTAAAAATAAGTTAAGAGGGATTACAACCAAGCCCTCTGGACAAAAGGATACAACGAGAACATCCAATACACCGAAAACACCAAAGCCAGCCAGCGAAGGCAAAGAAACAGATCTAGAAAGATAATATGGTTCAACCCGCCATTCAGCAAGAATGTGCAAACTAAAGTAGAACAATCGTTCCTTTGCCTTGTCGATAAACACTTTGGATACACAGAGCTTAGTAGTTTATTTAACAGAAATAACACCAAAGTCAGCTATAGCTGCATTTTTTTTTTTTAATATATCCACATTTATTAGTTTACATGTTAATTTTAAACTATACATAGGAGCTATATATCGAAACTACGCTAACTATCTATAATAAACACAGAACATCCAAAACTACACTACACATCTAAGCTATACGAACTATACACAATTCAACAAATTTCAATACTACAGTATTAGTTTAAGTTGGGAGTTGGAGGTGATAGCTCATGTTCCATTATGGGTAAAAATTGATGCCATTTTTTATTATGAAAGTGGAGTTTGTTATTTTTCCTCGCAATGAAACGCTCGATCTGGTGCGTTGTTTTGCATTTTGATATTAACAGGGCAATGGTGGGAAACGTTTGGCTTAATTAACTAGAATATTGTCATCGACATTATCCGCAGAAAAAAGCCCAAATAAAATATCTTGGATATGGAAGTTTTTAGAGATTAACTTTTTCGATTTGAGGAGAATGTTTAGCTCATTCCAAAAGGTGCTAACCCTACTACAGTAAAAAAAGAAGTGTTCCAATGTCTCCAGTTCTTTATTACAGAAATAACATAAAGGGGAAACGGCCAAACCAAATTTGAAGAGCATAATATAACTTTATGTTGGAATTCTCTTAACTTTGTATTCAGCGTTATTTTAAAAGGCAAAGAAAATATTATTTCCCAGTCTAGTTCAAATGTCTTTGTGTTGAACATTTCATTGTATTTTTTCATAGAGGTAGGGGTAGAAGAGATTTTAGAAGAAAACGTTTCATACAATTGTTTCGATTGAATCTTTTCAACATCAACCTTTTTCCCTCCAAGGTGTAGTGAAAAACTATCCAAATATACATAACAATCGTGTAAAAGAGCTGCATTTTCATTTGTCTTTAACAATCTACGCCATTCCTCCGGGATGGCACAAAAGAGACTAAAAAGGAAATAATGATCAATAGGTGAGAGGTGTGCATGTTGTAGGTAAAAAAGCTGTTTAAAATTGCCATGTGAGTCGAGGAGGTTCCAAATAGTTATAATACCAACATCAATTAACTTTTGGTTGAAAACTGAGCGGGATTCAATGCAGATGAACCTATTGTTCCATAAGAATTGTTCATAAATCTCCGAGGCTGAGGAAGGGCTTACACAGTTTAACGAGGCCCATGTCATAATGCACTCTTTGTAAAATTTAGGAAGGGTTATTGATAACTTGGAATAGTTGAAATTGCAGTGAAACAAGAATTTACCACCAACCTTCCTTAAATGAAAATCCAAGAAATACTTCCAACTGGCTGCATTTGGAGTTAGATACTTCTTTATACACATGATTCTTTGAGCGGAGATCATCGAGTTCAAGTCAGGCAGTTTAAGTCCACCTTTTTCTATTTGATTTATTAGAACCGCACGTTTAACTTTATCTTTACCTTTCCAGACAAAAGAAAATAACAACGTGTTTATTTTCTTAATAAACTCTTTGTTACTTGAAATTAACGTCAGCCTATACAAGAATTTAGGTAAAGCAAACGATTTAATAATTTGCACTTTTCCAATCAGCGTTAATCCTCTCCAACTCCATCCTTTTACCAAATGTTTTAGTGATTTTTCAATTGATTCAAAATTTAGTTTATAAAACATTGATGTATTATAAGTAAAGTAAACACCTAGAATTTTAACATATCTTTTAAATTCATAAATATCTAGTTCTAAGCTACTCGCAGTCTCTTTAAGATTTCCACGTAGGAGAGACTCAGTTTTATCGCGGTTAATCTTAAGGCCAGTGTGTATCCCGAATAAATTAATAACATTAAAAAGAGTAAGATAAGACTGTTTGTCTTGGACGAAGGTTGTCATATCGTCAGCAAAATTTACCAGTTTTATTTCAATCCCCTCCACTGTTATTCCTTTTATTCGATGATTGTTGCGGATGGATATTGCTAACAATTCGAGAACTATAATAAAAAGAGATGGCGATAAATAATCACCCTGGCGAACTCCTCGTTTAACCTGGAAGGATGGTGTGAAAAAACCATTGTTAACTACGCAACTCGTTATATTCTTGTAAAATGTCCTGATCCATGTTATGAAGGACGCACCAAAGCCAAAAGTTTCAAGAAATTTAAAAAGAAAGTCCAATCTAAGAGAGTCGAATGCTTTTTCAAAATCGACGGCGGACATTATGCCTTTACATCCCTTCATTTCCGTAAAGTCTATGACATCGTTAATTGTTCTAACCGCATCAAAAATTGTACGTCCTTTCACAAATGCATTTTGATCGCGATGTATTATATATGGTAGGACCTTTTCTGCGTGATAAAAAACCACAACCGCAAAATCCTGAATAGCGCCAGTAACACCTCTGGTAAATCTTGTAATTGCAAAAAGAAAGAGAATTTTCCTCTAGAAGGCGCAGCCTTACGCAAAGCATTGTTTATCGCGCTACGCTCACTCAACCATCGTCCGGTGATGAAAAAACATACATCGGAATGACTGAACAGGAATTTAAGGCGCGCTATAACAACCATAATTTGTCCTTTAACAATGCCGTACGAGCAAATAGCACCGCGCTTTCCAAACACATTCAACAGCACTGATTTCCAAATCAAATGGGGCATTGTGAAACACGCACGCTCATATAATGGCCACCCTTCTGAATGCAGCCTTTGTTTGGCTGAAAAGCTCTGCGTTCTTACTTCAAAAGACCCGGGATTGCTGAATAAACGTTCTGAATTAGTAACCAAATGCAGGCACGAAAACAAATTCTACGCAACCAACCAGAACAAGAGCCTCCGCGGTAAGTACGTACAGTAGAACATTGGTATTTAGCTTTTAGTCTGATGATCGCTTCGGCATGAAACCCATGAGTTACTTAACTAAATATAATCCCGTATCCTGCTTGTGCATGTTTTTTAATATAAGTATTAACACTTTGTTAAGCGCAGAAAACAGTTTATGAGCTGGACAACGCTACAGAAATACTTGGTCAATACTTCGTTGATTCCAAAATTGTATTGAGTTGGAATTACGATGTGAAATATTGAAAAACATTGCTTAATTTGACTTAACACAGGATATCAATAGCAAACCATTTTTTGTGGTCATGGCATTGTCCGACAGATCTTGTATTTATAATATAGATACCGATGAAATACCAGGATTTTTCCTTTCAATAAAAAATCATATCTTTACCGCGCACAGTTAACATATCATTTTTATCTTTCACATACGAGAATATAGGTGTCGTCATGGTAAAGAACCCGATTAGCCAATAAAACACAACTTCCTCTTCATTGTAAGATACTTTTGTGCTTTAATATAATTATTCTCTACTACATTAATATTTTCATTGCAAAATTTTACGTTATCATGATTTGTTTTTCATAACTTTCATATCTTGTTTCATGTTACTTAACATGCGTGTTTTAGCGGTTGGTGACCACTTTTTCACCATTAATTTGGAAAATGAGTAAAACAAGTTGTTTTAAATCTGGACATTTCATCAACATTACATGGCCCCGCGGGGATAAGAACTTTATCTTCGAGTGCTGAAAGTAACTCTCACAAGTGAGCGAAGCGAATAGCATACAGTATACCATATCTGTCGGACAATGCCAATGATTTAATGTAGTAAAAGAATCTTACTATGAGATGTTCCTGTAAGACAAATGTATTTATTATTATTTTTTTTTTTTTTTTGCTATTGCCAAGCAGCGCAGGCATATGCAGAAAGCAAAAATCGATAGAGCTACATTGCCAACGAGCCAGCCGAGCGAAGACGCGAAGCTGGCGAGGCAGCAGCATTTTAGAACCGTGCGAAAATACTGTGCAGGCGGAAAAAATCTCGAGTGAGATGCCTGAGATTCCAATGACGGAATGGAAAAGAGGTCGATGGTCTTGCAACAGGCCAATCGTAGCGCGCGTATTTTGATGTGTGATGCCATTCGACAAACTTGCATGACGCGCGCGACTATTGATGATCTCGTGTTCGGAGGTGAGTGAAAACACATTTTTTTCCATTTCCCTGACCATTGCGTTGTGTACACTTGCTTTGAGTGTTCTTTAATATTTCTTTTCGAACCATCGTGTTCTATATTGAGTGAACGAGCTCAAAACTAAACCGGCGTACGTGTTCTTATCGACCGCTCTTGTCAATTTCGGATTAGAGCGGTTTATTTTCGTTTTGTAACCACTGAGTTTTGAACAATTTAATTTAATTTTCAAAGGAAATATGCAAAGTATACAATTCAACGATCAATTTGATAATTCATGGCTGTATCTTGCAAAACAAAAATTCTAAAATTGAAACAATTTTCATGTGAGAGAGTTTGATTCCCTGTTACATGTTTCACACTGAAAAGTCTGAAAACGCTTTGGCGATTTTTTTACATGGCACTGATTTTAATCAACTTAATTATTGTATATTCCTGTTAAAATTACCGCCGTTCAAGAATTACAGCAGTACATTCCATATTATTGCAAAACACTATTGTTGCAATTGTTGGAGATACAAAGTGTGCAATTTCTATTATTGTATTATTGTTAACTAGATAAGTTGAGTTGCAGTACTTTTGAATAAAAAATATTATAACTACTGTTGGGTATTTTGGAACTCTGATACAAATCTGCAAACTATTTATTGTATTGACACTTATCAATAGCTATTACTAGTTGATAAAGTATAAAATGGTGAAGTATATCATCACTTCTGTAATCTATCTTGCCTTTAAAGGCTGATTACGATAACATTTTGGCCATGCGAAAAAGTACTGAATTTTATTGATATTTTAATAGCGTATTTTATTGCTAATGCAAATCAGACCGATGGTTAAGAAAAAATGGTAGCCCGAGAAATTTCGGTTATTGGTTACGACGTACGACCAACAGTCCGCTCAACTTTTCATGTAAGCCATGGCGGTAAGGTCCGTGCACGGTTCGGCCAATTCAATTTTCCATTTTTTCCACAATAATTGAAAAATCATATTTTGTGTACGTTAAGGGTTTGTTTTTTATTTTTGAACTGGCAATATAACGTAACATGGACCAAACCACGGAAATATGCAACGATTTTTCTTTTTTTCTCTTTTAAACTTTATTTAAAGTTTTGAAAATATAATTCTATTACCCAAAACAGCCTTTTTGGACATTTTTTTAATTTTTCTGTTTTCTACAAAAAATAGAAAATTAAAATAATGGGATAACCTCGTTGAGTTGTTTTAAGTTCCCATTAGAAGCGACTTCAGTAAACACTGTGATGCATTCAAGGCGTTCGATTCCTTCAATGTTTGTTAAATCCGTAAAAGAATTGCCATTTGATTTTAGTGTTGTATATAATACCACGTTAGAAAAATATTAGAAACAAAGCTCACTTGATATCCAACGGCGAAAAATGAAATTGTTGTCGAAGACCATTACTCGTCGCTTTAAAGATTCCAGATATTTATTTTTCACCGCCTGTCTTGCTCATCCAATTGAGCTCCATGAGGGTATATTTTGTTTAAAGATGTGCAAAAACGCCATGCGCGTTACAATGACTTTCGACGCCATTGCAGGTTAATTAAATGTTCTCCTGTGTGCACCAGAGAAATCGACGCATTACCCCAGCCCCCTCAAACGTAACAAAATACGCACAGAAGACTCTATGCACAAAGATACCATTTAGCAGGGCAGTGACAGGCACGACTTTAACCGACACGGGAACAAAAATAAAACGGAGAAATGAAACGCAGATTCCGACCGGGTTTGGCAACCCAGTAATAATTGAGGAGCCCCCTTTTAGCCTTGCTTAAATACATACATTACGTGGATACCATTTCTAGCGCGCTTGGTTTTCTGCATAATTTAAAGGTCGAGTTGATGTCCCACTCGAATTGGCAATACTTATTACACTAATAATTTAATATCCGCCACATCCGTGGTGTCCTCCGTAAAAAAGTAAATATACTCAGTAATGTCTTGCCGCACTATCACGAAAAATTAGTATAAATAAAAGAAATTTGACATACTCCTTGCCGAAATTAAACGTCCGAAGTGCTTGGTTTAATTTGCGTGTTGCAAGCGCGAATAAATGTATTACTGGTTCCACCCACTCTTGCATGCTTCCTGTTTCTAATTATGCCCGCCTCACGGTTGTGGTTCACAAGTACTTGTCACTGTTTAAACTAGGCCAATCAATATGTATGTAGTCAGATGGTGAAGAGAAAATTGGGAAATCGTTCCACTTGTCAAAACGCAAAGGACATTATTTCCTAATTTTCACGACTAAACCTTGATTATCTTTTGACATCACGTAACAAATTACGCTCACAATCGTGGGTTTTTCAAGTCCCAATTTTCTGAATTTCTCGATAAAAGGTCTTTTAGAATCCTCTTTCGTCTTAAAAAATTTTAAAGTTGAGTCAACTACCAAATTTTCCTGATGATTCGTCGTGAATCAACTGAAAACAGCGCCCTTGTAAAATCAACAGGGACAACCTTGATGTTGTATTCTGTGAGGTGGGTTTTTAAGTTTTTCCTTGATAAATATTCTATTCCTTCTATTCTTAAAGTAAACCAGATTTTTCCGTTTATATCTTAATTGGGAAACTATTCTTCTTTGGACACTTTAAGTGCTCTAGAGACGAACACTAGATGTATTCTAGGTTTTGGGAATAGACTTGTTGTTATCTTGATAGAGGAACTTCGTCCGATTATAAACACCAAGTCAGTACAATGGCCCAATGCTGCCTTTTCTTCACAGCTGAAGCGGCTGCGTTTGAAAGCTTGGTCCTAAACTTAAAGTTAAAGCGGAAGTAAACAAGCACTCATTTTTGTTCAGTCCTAGTTTTGTTTCCAAAGTAATTGATTTTCGTCCACGTCACTCACTCTCTTTCTTACTCTTTCCTTGTCTTTGTTTGAAATCGCAATTCGGAGCAGATATATACGAGATATCTTTAAAATAACAAAACATAGCATTGTAGTCCTTTTTTCAGGTGTTGTTTAATGACCTAAAATGCCCTCGGATTCTCAGTTTGGCTTGATAATCGAATTTATGACTTGCTAGGATCGATTTTGATGATGCATCAATTAATTAGAATCTGCTTCTGGCCCCAAATTATCACGGAAAGAAATTAACAGCTTCCTTCGGCCAAGTTCGACTTTTGACTTAGAAACTCAGGCCCCGTCCGCACGTATCCGGATATTTTTGAATCTGCAACGTTTTCTTTCCGGATACGCTTTCCGTCCACACGTATCCGGTGAATTCGCTGGCGAATCCGGAACTGTTTGAATACGCTCTCCAGAGCGGATATTTTTGAATCCGATACTGACGAATCCGGAATCGTGTGGACGCCAAATCCGGATATTTAGATCGAGCCCAGTTCCTTACCGTGACATCAATTCTCAAGATTGCCGAGGGCTACATGGCGCATGCTCTGTTACCTCTGTTTCCTTGAGGAGTTCTGAGTACTAGAGTGAATCCGGATTCATTTCGAGTACGTGTCGGATACGTGTTGACGGGCAAATGCAATTGGAATACGCTGCGTGTGGATGGAAATATTTTTGAATCCGGAAAGAAAAAGTTGCGGATTCAAAAATATCGGGATACGTGAAGACGGGGCCTCAAGGTTGATCAGTTTCAGTTTCAGTTTATTTTTTCACTTTTGTCATTTCAAATTACAAAATAAATATATAGTAAACTACAAGAGATATTAAATAATCAATAAAAGAACAGCATAAGGCGAGGATGTCCATATAGAAAGCATTAGGGCTTATTCCGGCTACAGGCACCTCAAGAAAAATGCAACTATAAAATTATAATTTTAGGCGTGTCTTATTTGATTTGTAAGCAGATTTAGGTTAAAAAGCAAGAACACAAACAAACAAAGAAACAAAATGAGGGGAAGTCAGTTCAGGAGGAAGTTCTGAATTTAGACTTAAAGTGAGAAAAACTGTCAGCATTCTGAATTTCTGTACTGAAATGATTAAACAATTTATTGATTAAAAAGTTAAACACTAAAAGATTTTTAAAACACATTTATAAAAGTGAAAGCCGTGAACGACGTTTTGGCGCTACGTTACGAAATTATCAAGTTAAAAAGTGAAAAAGTGCAAGGTGTAAAATGAATATATAATATTTGAAAAAATACATGAAATATTTGCGGGTCCTATGGGTATAACACCCAAGGTAAGAAACACAAAAAGATAGTAATAATAAATGAATAAATGTGCGATAGTGTCACGTTAACAGTTTGGCGCGAATGGAGTTGGCTTGCGTGTTAAGAGAGGGCTTGATCCTTTATGTACAACATCTCGTACACTAAACAATCAAACGTGCCGTTACATTTCCTCAGAACTTTGAAAAGGTGGTCAGCCTTTGTTCTGTTGTTGCCGTGCTGTATGAAGAAAAAGGACGGTGTAGCAATGGGCTCACCGCTGGGGCCACTATTGGCCAACGTTTTCATGTGCCATATAGAAGACCAACTAGAGCAAAAGAGCATGTATGACTCCGTCTTTTTATCAAAGATATGTTGACGACACTTTTGTCACAATGCCCAACACAGAATCAGCGACAGATTTTTTCCTAGTACTCAACAATGTGCACCCTAGCTTGTCTTTCACTGTGGAACTTGAACTTGACGGCTCTATTCCGTTCCTCGGTACAGTTTTGACTGTGTGGTGGTACTGTAACGACAGAAGTCTAAAGAAAACCAACCGACACAGGACTGCTACTCCATATCCAAAGCCACGTCGACAACAGATACAAGAAAGGCCTGGTCAACACGATGGTTAACCGTGCTTACCGTCTATCTTCCATCACAGAATGATTTGCAAAAGAATGCAACCTGTTACGCACCATATTTTCAAAGCTGCGCTATCCGAAAACACTGGTTGATTCCAGCATAAATAAGTTCAGCCAGGAACCAGATAAAGAAATACACATGGTACCTTCAGCAGACCCGTCTGTTTACATAGTATTGCCCTTCAAAGATCTGCGATCAGCCGATCGCGTACGCAAAGATATCTATTCTCTGGGAGCCAAAACCCGTTTTTACAAGCAAAAAAAAACTGTTACAAACCCTGCGTGTCAAGGAAAGCAAGCACCCGATCGTTAACACTCAATGCGTTGTTTACTTTTTTCAATGTGATTTGTGCGATGCAAATTATGTCGGGTACACTGCCCAACACTTACATCAACGCATAAGTGAACACCGTCATTCAGCCATTGGGAAACACCTTAAAACACAGCATGGCAACAACAGAACAAAGACTGACCACCTTTTCAAAGTTCTGAGGAAATGTAACAGCAAGTTTGATTGTTTAGAGTACGTTAAACACAATTTATGTCTTTGAAAGCGTATTGCTCACTGTCGGATAATTGATGTACAAGAAAATAAGTAAAAGGCATTGGAGTTTCTAGTATTTTAATGATGAATTTGATAAGTCAGCAAAAACATTTCATTGAAGGCATCAGGAAGGATGCCTTTCTTAAAAGAACGCATAAACTTGCCAATTTGATCTCAATAAAACAAATTTCGTAATTTTTCGCCCTTATCAAAAACGCCCTTCATTTCTTCCTACAATATATATTAACGATCACCAAACAAATACATTAACCTACTTGGAATGTAAAGATCATGTGAAATATCTCGGTGTCCTAATCGATTATAAACTGTCATGGAAAAACCATATTGACTCTATAACACTGAAACTTAGCAAAACCATTGGATTACTGTCAAAGATAAGGCATTTTGTTCCCTTCCATACTCTTGTTAGTATATATAACTGCCTTATTGTTCCTTATTTACGATACGGCTTAATTGCTTGGGGACAAGCTGGCAAAACTCAACTAAATAAGCTTTTGATCCTCCAAAAACGTGCTCTCCGTTTCATGTGCTTCGCTGACAGGTGTGATCACGCCATTCCTTTGTTCCTTCATGCAAAGGTTTTACCTATTCACTTTTTGTATTATAAATTGCTAGCTGAAACAATGCATGATGTAAATAACGATGTTATCCCTTCACAATTGAAGGATTTGTTCATCCCTACTGCAAAAATTCATTCATATAATACGCGATCTTCAGTTTCCAACAACTTTTATATTAAAAAGTCAAAACTTGAAATTGAACGAAAATCGTTTTCAAGAATTGGTGCAAAACTGTGGAATGAGATACCAACTAAGTACCGAACACTACCAAAACCCATTTTTAAAAGGAAAATTCGTATGATCTTATTCAATATATTAGAATCTGAAGACTCCTACGAAGACTTAGAATCGATAATCTCAAAAGTTAGCAAATACTCTTAATAGCCATCATCTTTGCTTCGCTTATCTTATCTTATTCATTTTGTCTTATTTATCTACCTCTCATAATATACTGCGTTGCCAACCTCAATTACATAGCTAGGTGTTTCTTTAGACTTAATCTGTTTTCGTATTTACGTACCTATCTAATTATCTATCTATTTCTCGGTAGTCTTACTGTGTGTATTTTCTTCTTCTTTTACTGATTATTCTGGCCCGCCTCGATTAGCCCTGCTACGTGCGGAGCCAGGGGAATAAGGACTTATTGTCAAATAATAAAATATTGTTGTTGTTGTTGTTGTTGTTGATAAATATCACTGAGTTTCAGAATTTTCAGTTGCTTAACTATTGGTTCAGTATGAGCATCGAATGCGCTTCTTGATATGATTCTTAAACCTTTCTCTGAAGTAAAAAAAAAAATGCGATTTAGATTAGGATAGTGTTATGTATTCACTACATGCACGCCATGTTGGATCACAAGTCAACCAACGTGGTTTATTATGATTGGTTAAAACTACAACAAATGATAACTGTCGGTGCGTGCGATACAATAGGGAGCTTAAGCAACGACAACGGCGACGGCAACGAGAACGTCATCTCAAAATATAAATTCGCGTTGTTGTATTCGCTTCGTTACTATTTCAACTTTTTTAATATGACGGGGGTGTGGCAGTTCCTCAAAAATGACGCTGGTAGGAACGGCGCTCAATTTAGGGCAGAAAATGAAAATTTATCCTCAAGTAATGACGTTGTCCATAAAACCTCAAATTTGGCTGTTTCACGTTGTAGTTTTGCTGACGACGGCAAAGAAATGGACAAAAGTGAAAAACACACGTGCAGGGCGTGCAAAGCTATTGTTTTTGCCTACTAAATATGCAAATTTGTGACGTTCTCGTTGCCGTCGCCGTTGTCGTTGCTTAAGCTCCCTAATAAGTCCAGCGGTATATAACATCCTCCCCCCCCCCCCCCTTTTTTTTTTCTTTTTTTATTTATTCCATTTTCACTGCATTGGAGAAAACAATTCATACTACATACTAAATACTACATGCTAAAAGAGAAAAAAAAAACCTACTGCAGTGGGGAAGGACTAAAAGGGAACATACGATTCGAGCCAGTCCACCCTTTAACAACGACAAAGTCATAAAGATTTTTAAAGACAATAAAGCCTATTGTTCTTAATGTTATGAGTAGTCTCTTGTCTTGCTGTAAATCTAGTTTGACTGGCTTTCTGACTTGTCTGCCGCTGCGCGTTTCATATGGGGCTGAACCTCTGACTTCAGATCTCTCGGGGACAGCTACTGGATCTTTCCTTGTGCTCCCTTCAGTGATCGTAGGTTCTTGACCGTTCCCAAAAACTTGAACCGGATTTCGCATCAGCATTTCCCCAGTGGTGCTGTATCGGTGTCCGGGGTGGCTGATTCCTGTTCTGGTTCTGGCTGCTGGAGTGTGATTGCATGGCGCAGCTGATAACCCGCATGTGATTCTGGACGATCGGCTCTCAAGGCCACCCTGTTACGTCTGATTCTACGGCTGCCTGTAACTACCGCATACGACCGTGGAGAAGCATGACTTTGTACTACGGTTGATGCTTTCCACTCCTTTGACCCATTTTCCGGCTTCACTCTCACATGGTCAATCGGTTTGAGCGGAGGCAATTCTCTGGTAACGTGACGGTCATAGTGGTACTTCTGCTTGTCCATGGCTTTCTGAAAGCTCCTCTTTATTTCTTGTGTGTTATAGGTCTCAGGTCTCGGTAGACTAGTTGCCATTGGTAAGGTGGTCCTCAGCCTGCGGCCCATGCAGAGCTGAGATGAAGACAAGCCAATTCCTGGGATGGGGGTGGCTCTGTAGTCTAGAAGGGCTTTGTTCTTGTTCTCGTTTTTCCTCCACAGGTACTTCACTGTTTTGACTGCAGCTTCTGCTTCCCCGTTTGCTTGGGGGTGCTTGGGGGTGCTTGGGCCTGACCAGGACACGTTCAAAGTTATAGCTTTTATCAAAGGAACTGGACACCGCAGTTTGTTATGAGCCCCGCTGGGATTCCGTGCCGCCCAAAATGCTCTTCTAAAGCTTGGATTGTTTCCTGTGACGTTAAGTCTTTCAATTTAGTGACTTCAATGTACTTGGAATGGTAGTCAACAAGGACTAGGAACTGCTCGCTCTAAAAGGTGAATATGTCTGATGCAGCCATTGCCCACGGGAGGTCAGAGATGGGACTTGGTATCAGTGGCTCTTTCTGTTGCGCCGGAGCATAGTCATGGCAGATTGTACAATCCTTGACTTTTTCTTCAATCTGAGCACTCATTCCAGGCCAGTTAAGCGCTTCTCTTGCTCTTTGCTTACACTTTACAATTCCAAGGTGTGTTCCATGTATGACTGCGATCATTGCCGGCTTCATGGTTTGGGGTATTACGATCCTCACGCCGCGGTAAATGACACCATCTAGAACTGCTAGCTCATCACTTGTGTCCCAATACTGCTGAATACTGTGCGGGACTTGTTGTTTTGTTTCTGGCCACCCCACTTGGATCAAGGTGTAGAGCGCGTGAAGTTCATTGGCTGTGTTTTGCAGGAGTTCGGCATAATTTGCTTCAGAAATTGAAATTCTTTCTACCATGTTCACTTGCAGCTCATCTTCTTCTGCTGGCAATTCGCCAACGCTTGCTCTGCTCAGAGTGTCCGCTAGGATCTGTTTTATTCCAGGAAGGTACTCAACTTTGAGGTCAAACCCACTCACTTTGAGGATCATCGCTTGCAAGCGCAACGGTGCCACTGACATAGGTTTGTTAGTATCGTTTCAAGTGGCTGATGGTCAGTTTGTACCAGTGTGGCTTTCCCCAGGATGTATTCTCTAAACTTGTGAGAAATGAACACAATCGCCTACATTTCTTTCTCTATGGGCGCCCAGAAGCGTAAGCTACTGGTCTTCCTTCGTGCAACAGGACTGCGCCGACTGCATTCTTGCTAGCGTCACATTGTATGGTTGTTTCTTTCTTAACATCGTAGTATGCCAGTACCGGCGCTGTGCAACATAGATCTTTGAGCCGTTGGAATGCTTCAGCTTGGGGCGCGTCCCAGTGGAAGAGAAAGTCTCTCTTTGTGAGCTCCCTTAGTGGAGTTTCAACCTCTGCTAGCATAGGTAGGAATTTGGCCAGGTACTGTATGGAACCCAGGAACCGCTGTTCAGGGTCTGGTTTTAGCCCTTCCGCGGATGTGACCCACGCACAGCACCTGTTGTTTTGGAACTCTAACTTTGTCAAAGCTAAGGTTCAGGTTGTAACTCTTGGCACGGTAGAGTACTTTCTCTAGGACTGAATCATGGTGTGAGATGTCACGCCCCTCAACGAGTATGTCATCCATTATCGCCTATGCATGGTCTATTCCTTCTAGCATTTCATCCATGGCTCTTTGATACATTTCAGGGGCCGATTTAATACCAAAAGGGAGTTTTAACCATCTGTACCTTCCAATCGCAGATCGGAGCCTCATTTGAAGATACCCGCTCTTGGCATCAAGGACTGTAAAGACTGTAGCATCAGGTATCTTGGCCACAATTTCTTCTACTGTAGGTATTGGGTAGTGTTCGCGTTTGACTGCCTTGTTCAGGTCCGCCGGGTCTAGGCAAATCCTTTTCTCCTCTGCTTGAGACAACCATGGAGTTCACCCAATCCGTTGGTTGCATCACTTTGGCTAGGTTTCCTTCCTTTTCCATTTCTCTCAGTTTATCCACGATCTTGAGAAGGATTGCAGCTGGTTGTCTCCGGGGGCCGTGCACTACTGGCTTAGCAGTGGGGTTAATTTTAATGGAGTATGTTCCAGGCATGGCTCCTGATGCATTCTCTAGATCAGGGTGTCGGACTAAGAGCTCCCTGAGGTCTGTATCTAGCTGGTGTACTCGCTGCACCAGGTAAGGGCCTTGATAGGCCTTGCCCGAGAGTATGGAGTTTCGCTTGCTGTCAATGACATAAAACTTCACCCATGACTCTCGGTCCTTCTCCGGCCATAACTTGCATGCCATCCTTGGTTGCTTCGAACATTCTGCCTATATCGATGGCTTACTCAAGGCTAAGGTGTTTGCTCTTCTCGAGGCAGCGTCGACTTACTCGCTCATCTAACGATTTGCAGGCTATGACATTCCGAATTAATTTCTCAGTCTCCGTTATGTCCAGACTCCGGGCCAAAAGTTTCAGATCAGTGACAAAGCTATCGACGGTTTCCCCTGGCAACTGACGTCTTCGGTCGAACTTGATCGCGGCCATGATTGGATTCGTCTTGGCTTCTACGTGTGCTTTGAATTTACCGGCGACTCTTTCGAGTATCTCTTTTTCGCTGACATTTTGCACAGCATCTCCAGCTCCTACTTGAACAGTTTGCCAGTCGAAAGTCAAATAAATTTCTCGGCCTTTATCGACAACAAAGCTCATGAGGTTGCATATTTTCTCCTTCTCGGTGAATTTGCTGAGAGGCCCGCCGAAGGTAAATTCACAGCGTTGATAAAACCTCTCCCATTCTTTCCTTAAATCTGTTGCTGCCCAATTCATGTTCGGCCAGTTGTACGATGAATTAGCGTATCCTTCCGCCATGTTTATCCGGTTTGTGTTGTTTCATCCCACTACTTCGACACCATGTTATGTATCCACCACATGCACGCCATGTTGGATCACAAGTCAACCAACGTGGTTTATTATGATTGGTTAAAACTACAACAAAGAATAACTGTCGGTGCGATACAATAAGTCCAGCGGTATATAACAGATAGGTCGATAAACTAAGCTAAAATACAATGTGCACAAAGAGGAGGTGGGAAGGCAAAAAATTGCTTTATAAATTATGCCACATTAGCAATGTGTGGTTTCCACGCTAAAGTTTCATCAAGAATAACACCTAAAAACACGGCTTCTTTTATTCGTCCAATGGCACATCACCTAATCTCTAGATTGATGTCGAGTGTTTGCCTTTTTTTCCTAGGTTAAGATACAATAAAATAATTATTATTTTTAATTTATGGAAAGCTTCTTGGCTTGGCACCGGTCTGTTTTCGGTTAGGTAATTCTTCATTCAACGTTTTTTCAATTACATTTATTTTTTTTGTGTGAAAAAAAGATGTTAGTATCGTCAGCGAACAGAATGAATTCTAGAACACACTTCAGACGACATGTCCTCACATTAACGTGTAGATACATTTGTTCTGATAGTGTGGATAGTTCACTCATAGTTAGTAGACTACTAACTCTGATTCACTACGCTGGAGCAATTGGTAAAAAAAGATAGACCCACTGTTGGCATTGTGCTCATGCATATTCATCGAGTCATTCATTTGAAAGTAAACAACACATATCAAGGTTTTACACTCCTTAGACATAACAAAATGTTTAGACGGCTTATACAATACAGGTGAATGCGTTATATCCTAGGATATTCAAATTTCATAGATTTCAGTGAAACAAACTATTCTTGATTATTGAACTCCGAAGTTATCCCAGTTCCCATGCAGTCAAAATTTGGACCAAATCCCAGTTGCAGTGGCACGTTTTCTTTAGACATCCCAGTCCCTGCCACTAAAATCCCAAACGGAGTTATGATAGCGAAAATATAATTTTAGATCATCGATAGGTTATATGACGCAGTTAATGATAAGTTACAAATAGACTCAAAATGAAACATTGGATTACTGGAGAAGGGAGGCAATAAAGGCTGTGCGAGGTATAAATAAATTTATATCTGCATGAGATTGCTTACCCAAGTGTCCGCCGAAATAGGCTTGCTATCACCTGGCACATGAAAGCATTCTGAATGGTATAGTCTCCCGTTTCTCTACGTCACCGTCAGAGTCACTTTCATCACCATCATTACTAAATTCATCAACATAAGTATCCACCTCGGAGTCTTCCCCCACTTCACTAGACCCACAACAATCGCAAGGCCGAAGGTCTTGCAAATCGGTAGGGTACGTGCAAGGACGTTTCAGTTCCTGTGCCTGACACATTTACCATGGCACCTTACCCAATGCCTCCTCTGAGCTTCTTTTTTTGGAGTGATTGCATTGATTGCACTGCCAAGGTAGAAGCAATCAAACAAGCCGATGAACCAAACTCAGTGAGTGATGTTCGCAGTCTACTTGGAATGGCAAACGATATTGCTCGTTTCATCCGCAACTATGCAGATATTGTTGCTCATCTACGTGACCTCACACATAAAGACGAAGAATTCAAGTGGCAAAACGTACACCAACAAGCATTAGACCAGCTTAAGTGCAGCCTTACTTCAGATGATGTCATGGCGTATTTTGATCCTCGCAAGAAAACCGTTCTGATAGTGGATGCCAGTCCAGTTGGATTAGGTGCTATGCTAACAGAAGATGGCAAAGTGATCGCCTATGCAAGTAAAGCTCTCTCAAGTGTGGAAAGGCGTTACTCTCAGATTGAGCGTGAAGCACTGGCTATCGCGTGGGGCTGCCACCATTTTCGGTTGTATTTGCTGGGAAGCCACTTCAAAGTGAAGACGGACCAGAAGCCCCTGTTGGCTATATTCAACAAACCGACTTCTCAAGCTTCAGCAAGAATTGAATATTGGCGTCTGAAGTTGCAGTCATTTGACTTCGAAGTGCTGTGTTCAAGACGTGATTTAAATCCAGCCGATTACATGTCAAGACATCTTCAAGGTACCTCCCACTGTAATCTCGTTGCCGATTTTGCAGAGCAGTATGTTAACTTCATTCTGACGCAGGCCACACCCAAGGAATTGAGCAGAGATGAACATCATTCAAGCTACATCACAGGATCCCACTCTACAAGAAGTAATGTGTCGTCTTATCTCAAATTGCCAGTGGGACAATCTGAAGCCAGTGGACGGAGTCGATCCAAGAATCCTCAGAATCTTTGCTAATGTCCGGGATGAGCTGACTTCGGCGGATGGAAAATTTGTCCTTCGTGGATATCGCATAGTCATTCCTGATGCCCTTCAGAAACGTGTGGTAGAACTAGCTCACAACGGCCACCAAGGATTAGCCAAGACGCGCAGTTTGGTAAGGTCTTAGGTCTGGTTTCCAAAGATGGACCCTGCTGTTGATGAAGTTGTCAAGAAGTGCTTTTCATGTCAGATTGCCACACCCAAATCCTCTCGTGAACCATTGAAGATGACTCCTTTGCCTGATGGTCCATGGCAACATGTTAGTGTAGACTTTTGTGAAGTTGCTGGACATTATGTGCTGGTAGTGATGGATGATTATTCAAGATTCAAGATTGGTTGTGCATTCTCCATCTGCGAAGGCAATCATCCATAAATTAGATCGCATATTTTCCGCCTATGGTGTGCCCCAAGTTGTCAAGTCTGACAATGGTCCTCCTTTTAGTGAACATCAATTTGCCCAATTTGCTGAGTATCTGGGTTTTAAGCACCGTAAGGTGACTCCTCTATTGCCTGAAGCAAATGGTGAGGTGGAACGCTTTATGAAAACGTTTGGAAAGGTACTCTGTACCACTACTAGCTGGAAGCAACAGATGTATCAATTCCTTCGGAATTATCGAGCAACCCCTCATTGTACCACTGGTGTTGCCCAAGGCACTGCCCTGTTTGGAAGGCCAATCAGGATAAAGCTGCCCTGCCCTATTGCTGTGCCATGTGAAACGGATTTTAATCCAACACTAGTGCGCGAGCGAGATGCATATCAGAAACTCAAGATGAATAGTCATGCTGAAAGTAAGAGGTCTAGCAGAGATTCTGACAAGTTGGAGATACTCTACCGGTGAAGCAGCCAAAGCTTGGAAAGCTCTCGACACCATACCATCCAGTTCCATTGACAGTCACAAGCAAGAACCACAGCATGTTATCAGCTGAAGGAGATGAGCGGAAGGTTACTCCCAATTCTTCTCACTTTAAGAAGTTCCTTTCAGATGTGCGAGCTAGTTCCCTCAGTGATGTGGACATCCAAACCCCCTCACATCTCCTGTGTCAGCAAGTCAAGACGACACCGGCTCAGTGTTAGTGGACCCCAGTGCCAGGACCCTAGCTGATCCACAACTAAGGAGGTCTACACGTGTGTCCAAACCACCCATGAAGCTCATTCAAGAAATGTGATCAAAGACTTTGATTGACATTGTCTTTGTGTTTAATTGTTTTGAACTCTAGTACTAGTCTTGAGAAACTCTCATGAACATTGTAAGGTCTGTAGAGTTAAGATTGGAGTATACTATTCCGAACACTTACTAGGATAAAACACTCCAGGAACAGTAACGTCCGTTATATATGACTTACCAATGATAGTCTTTCTGCATGCGTTTTTATTGTTATTTTATTTGCATTTTTCTTTTGCGGGTTAACGGTAGATTTCTAGATAAAGGAAAGAAGAAGTCTAATGTTCATTTCACGTTTTGTGTGACATTCAAACCGCGCGCTTTTACGTTAGCAAGGCATGATGTGTTGGATATATAAAAAATATAGACTTGAACTGTTGCTTTATAATGGCCGCTGTGTGTGTTTTTTTTTTTAGTGTCTCGTGTGATTTTCTTTTGTGTTTGATAACAGTACATTACAACGACCCTCAGTAAAAATGTCCAAATGCTAAATTTTGAAGTCAGTCAACCTTCAAAACTAATATCTGCTTATAACTAAAGCTTACCTTTAAAAATGAGTAGGTGACAATTTTTTCCTTGCTTGCTAACAACTTTTATAAAATTCTCAACCTCGGATAATGCATTTCGCGTGCTCTTATTGGTTCACTCAATCTCGGTTATCAGCTCAGTTTGACCTTATATCGCAAATGATTGCGCTAAGCGCGGCTAAACTAATTCTTTTTTCGCCCGATGGCGAAATGTTTGTTTGAATAAAGCCAAAAAAGAAAAAGAAATTGAGGAAAGTTTGGATCAACTCCGACGTTTAGAAGTACGTGAAAAGGCAAAAAATGTATTCGTGATGAACCTACGTCTGTCTGACCACAAGGTATTACACAACATCGCATCTTCATCACGTTTTCTCGATTTCGCTCGGATTTTCTCACTATTTTCGCTCGTATTTTGTACTTCCAAATGTTTAGAGTTTAAGGAATTTAATAAAACAATTAGCACGCGTTGGATATGAGATTGGTTATAGCCAACTCGGCGCTACGCGCCTTGTCGGCTATTTACCATCTCATATCGAATGCGTGCTCATGGAATAATTGTTAAATATTTGCACTACACGTCGTACTCTTTGAAATCGCCGGGCCTTTTTTATTACACCGCACTGCTGTCACTACTGACCAAAACGAAAATTAGGGCTTACTCTTTTCAAAGACTCGTTTCTCAAGTGTCATCCAAGAGTGACGGGGTGCAGTTTTTTTCCTTCTCGTGTAATTTATGATACATTATTAAAAAGGAAAAGAGTCATAAAATACCAATCAAATTAACCATTATTTTTATGTGGAGGAAACCTTTTCTTCATTGAGCACCTGATGACGCGGGAGTGTGTTTTATTTTGGGAATCTCGTTTCATCAATTGAGACATATTCAACAATAATCCTTTGATGATATTTCAGTCACAATCTATGGATTACACCAGAATAAAAGCTCTCTATTTCATTGAGCCTAATTTGCACTTTATACAAGTGAACTTTTTTCTGGCGCCAAATATTCTTGCGAAGGCTCCGGACAAGAGTCGGCACTTATAAAAACACCCAACGCCCTTTAATTTGGTGAGTCTGTGGCATGTCAATGCGAATCTCCGCCAAGAATTGTAAGTACTTTTGCTTCTCAAAAGTAGCGTTTTTTGATCTCATGTCAACTTTCTAATGTAATTTATTTTCACAGTTTGACTATAGCTTCAGTGCTATATAGTCCACTAGAAGATTAGGAGATCCTGCTCTAGTGACGAGTGACCTAACTAACTTTATATTTAGCGTGTGGATCGTGGAGGGTTTTTGTAAATGTCAGTGGTAAATTACGTACAAAGAAATAACATTAGAACAGTTTGTTAAATGAGCTTTAACTGGAGTAACATCACATTTGGCTTTTGAAAAGGACCAAGCCTTAAACGCCAGATTTCGAGCCCATATTTCTTAAGGTCCCCGATCAAATGATAAGTCAAATGTATTAAGGATGCATGCTGCCTCATTCACGACCAATTTTAAGAACTCTTGAGGACTTCGTGTTATATGCAACACTTTTTAATCGGGTGGAAATGATCTCTTGAAATTTCGAATATGGCTTTGAATTCCCAGAAATTTCCAAGAGTTCCAACTTACCAAAATTAGCCTATTGGCATAGGATGAAATTCCTAAGAATTCCTAAAATTTCAAGCCGCTTGAGAACCAGTAGTCATTTATTCCCAAAAAATCTAAATTAATACCATGTACAATGTATGTTAGACTGATTCAAAGACCCATCTTCACGATGCTTCTTTCCAGTGTCTTCTTCAGAGGTGATCCAAACCATCGCAAGACCTCTTGTACAAACTCCCTAAATTGCCAAAAGGACGCTAACTACTATTCATGGAACGGCCTTTCTTTTTTCAAAGAATTAGTGAGCATGTAAACGGATTTTGATCGCACGGCGCTACAATTTATTTAAAATAAGGTGAAAAAAAGATTGGGGTTTTTAATAAAAAAAACATATCAAGTAGTCCCATTATACCTGTGAATGACGAGGAGAGAACTGGAAATTCCAGAAAGCTGAAGTCGAACAAGAAGCTAAAGACGAGCGTGTTTTACGACCTTAACATAGCTGCCACCCGAATGTTCTTGAAACGCGTGCGGGGTGAAAATGTCATTGCTTTAAACAAGTAAGGATATTATTTTTTTCGTGACCTTGAGAAAAAAAGCACTTGTAATTTTGGTTCGAAGACCTCAAAATTGCGTTTACCCTAAGGGCGGAGCGCCTTTGTATAATACCTCTGCTTTTCACTAAAGCAAGAAAAATAAAGTTACGTTAATGGGCGTCACAAAGCCGAAAATTGTTTTGTTAAGTAATTTAATAAGAAGGCTTCAGCTACCTTTTAGCAAGAATTTTTAAATGCTTCTCAAATATTTGATCAAACTCAATGTTTGCAGCTTATCCGCTTAGGTCCCTAATAATTTTAAATATTTGACTTTCACAACGAACATTGCCATTATTATGTCTGTAAAAACTGTTTCTAATTAGGAATTTAGGAATTGAATACTACAGAACACTCGAATTAAAACTTTTCCTCTGGACCAGTCTGAAATGTCTGCCATGTGTTATTCCTTTCAGATAAAGACAGTATCTCCAAGTTTTGGAAATTTCTCATATTTTTCAGCTACGGAATTTGCATTTGTAAATTGAAAATATAAATAGCAACAAAGCCATATTACTCTTATCTTTGGTTGGAAGAAGTCACGACATTTTGAATGAGTCTTTAGCCCCGGGGCTAGTGTATTGTTGTCTTGAAATGAAGCTTCGTTTTTTACTGCAACTGAAAGTAAAAACAATACTACAGAGAACCACATATTTTTTTTAATTTATCCCAGAGACATTTGCCTGGCCTCGGGGGATTATATAAACTAATGCTGGATTAAATAATTCCAAATAATTATTTTATGGTTTTGTCTGTGTTTTGTCCGACAGGGCCGTTAGCAGCTGGCGATCACATGGTACAAAAACTTACTTTCTGTCATACTGGTGAGCAAATTGCACACTGGGACAATTTGCCCACTATTATGGCGGTTTTTGTACCATGGGATATCTCTCAACAACGTCACATCAACAACGTCACTATCAACAACGACGTCACAGGCTTAAAGCCGAAAGTTATTACAAAATAGCAAGACCCTTAAATCGATGTAAAAAGCAAATCATAATGATACTATAGGAACCAAATTATAGCTTGGTTTTCTCACATTATCCACGACTCCATTTTCACAAATGTAAACTAGATATGCCTTGGGGTACACTTAAGTTAAAAATGGTCGCGTGCTTTACTCCAAGTATCTCATTCGTATATGAAACCCTCAGTGTTGCAATATGCCTACTTATGGCAATTTAATTTCACCCCCGTTTTGCCTGTTGACACGCAGCCATCGTACCGAGTCTACGTCAAGGCAATTTTTTATTGTCAATGAAACATTTGAATGTTTTAAGCTCTGTACAATGAGAGAAAACATCCAACAATTGAGTATTTAGAGGTATAATTTATTAACTCAATATACTCTAAAAGCTCTGTGGGCTTTTGTAAAAAGTTATTGATTGCAATTTTCGATCAACTCAATTTACGTCATTTATCGCTGAGTGCTGCGTGTGGCAGCATGATCTCTGCACTGTTACTTTTACTGAAGCCCGGAATTTACAGCAGCCTCCTACTTGACATTGAAGAAGGACTTTAGCACCAATTTATGCGATAATGTTGTCCTTGACCACTCACGAATCCACAGGTTTATCAACTCACTGGCTTGACAGCACTGAAGAACCAACTGAGTGAAAACTCGTGAACGCCGCGAAAAAGAGCTGAAGCTTCGTCAGAAGGTGAATAAATTTTCATCTTTGTTATAAGACTTTAAATTTGTATTGGCACACTATATGCGAGGCCAATATTAAACTGGCTTACAATGTGCTCTCGATTTTGTGTGCTCTCTCTATTTATGGGTTCGTGGTTTAAAAAGTTCGGGTGATTTGATGTAGCAAAAACCTTGATGAAAGCTGTACGTTTTTACCACCTGAGCAAATAATTAATGAAATCAGGTGAGGGTTTGCTGGTTATAATTCATCTTTGAGAGCCACGTTCAATTAGAAAAGAGAATTACAAGACACTGCTTATCAAAAGGGCGTTATGACTTAAGGGCAAAAAGATCCATAAATGCCAAAAAATCTTGTCAATACTTTTCTCATTTTTTATAGATTTGCAGTCACTAGTGTGGCCACCTTTTGTTGAGGGTAGGGAAGGGCGCTGCTGTTTGGCAGTGATAGCTGTGAGAGGATGTTGAACTTTGTGAAGTAGATTTCACCAAGGAAAAGAAAATATCCGGCAGATGTGTGGGTGGATTCTATTATTATATCTGTGGCAAGGCTCACACAGGCTTCTCATTTGGGGCGGTGCCTCCGCATAGTAAGTCAGCGTATTCGTTCCAAATCATGATTTCTTACACTGATGATTTAGGAGCAAGAATTTACCTGGGTGTGAGATAAAATTAGACCAAAAGGGATAAACAGAGTATGAAGAGAATTAAGATGCCGCGGTGGCAGGCCTTAAAGCTGCTTTTACATCAGCAGGGAAAGTCTATGAAGTTCTACCCTTGCTCGCGTGTAAGGCGGGCGACTCCATTTCTTAACACCAAGGTGAACATTTGATAGGTAAAGTGCACGATATTGGAACAGGGCAGTAAGTAGTCTTGACAGGGTATCTCCTGCCCTGTTACAATATCGTGCACTTCACTCATCAAAAGGGCAGTAAATACTTGAATTTACATCTTAAATACTCATAAAATAAGCCTGGTGAGGGTAGGTCAACAATAACGTGCGTCTGTGGAGGATTCTCCATAGATTTTGCAATTGGCAAGAAGTGGAGGTCTTTTCAAATCAACTGCCATTAACACTTGAATACATAGTTTCTGCTAGCCTACAATCTTGGATTCTTGATTGACTGTTCTTGACGATGAAAACGAAGATTGCACGAGGGTCCACGAGGGGAAGGGGTAAAAATATTCGGAATCGGTGATTAAACTAATTTCTTGCTGGAGTGTTTTTCCTTGGTGAGTATTTATTCCTAAAAGCCAACAGAAACTATCATGAAAGTCATATGAAACTTAGGATCATTTCATCAAGTTACAATAAATCAGTACAATTTACCTCATCGTGCTTTGAGATGAGATAAAATTGATTTTAATGCCTTTCTCTTCAAATATAATGAGTAAGCAGTGATAGTAATTAAAGCCAATGGACAGGTTTATCAGCCCAACAATGGCGCCTAGCTACCAGCAACGTAGGTAACCGTCAGGAATGATCCTAAAATAACTTTTTTCCTTCCAAGGTTAAAAGATCTACTTTGTCTCGACGTTCTTCGCCCGGCCACAACATAACCAGCAGGTAAGGAACAGACTCTCACACAACGATATTTTTATAGCCCATAGAACAGTTAATCCGGCAACACAATGGCGTGCTCCCAGCCAGTTAAGGCATTTTTACATGCATTGATAGCGACATGAAAATCACAGCAGAGTTTTTCCTTTCTTATTTGAAGGCCTTTGTTTACGTTTTAAAGTAAATGGTTTTTGTTTAACGCAAGCTCTTTTATAAAGTTCTTTTAAATGACCTTTTACATCAATTTCTCCTTTTATTAATCTGTTCATGTTGTCCTTCAGCAGCATGATTAAAATATATATATAAATGTTCTATTGAGGCCTTAAACTGCTGTTTGAAAGTAAAAACTAAAATCCAAGCTTTCGTCGATCAACGGCATTATCAGGGATGAGAAAATATTCCGCGCGCGCTATATATATGCAAAGAAGGTGTAAGGTGAAATGTGTAAAAGATGTGATGTATGTACGTTTTCGCTTACGGGTCGTTTTCGGTCATAGTTATCTTGACCTCAATGCCTTTGTAGTCTTCGTTCTGGAAGGAATAGATGTGTTTTTTTAACAGAGGAGTTTTCGTTGCTGATATGTTCTCTTACGCGATCATGGATGAAGCGTGTAGTGCTACCAGTATATTGTTGGTCGCAGCTGTTACACGTGAGCTTGTACCCTGCATTTCTTCGTAAACATAATCCAGTGTTAGAGATAAGGCATTTGTCTCTAGTGCATTTGCGCTTCGTGGAGGTGTGGGATAGGGCTTGTCTGAGCGTGTAGGATTTGTGGGCAATGCGTACTGGGATGTTTTTTTTTCTGAAAATGTTAGTGATCCTGTCATTGAGTCGTTCAGAGATGTAAGGGATCTTAAGATATGACCATTCTGTGTTGCCAGGTTGGGGGTTTCGTTGAGGATTTTGTGGGCGTTTTGTCTGCTCTATACTGTTCTCTGGATAACCGTTGAGGCGAAGGATGTCATCGAACGTGTTTTGCAGATATATTTGAGGAGCATCTGTCCTTGATGCGTTTTCGCTTTCGCTTTTTTCCTTGATGCGTTTTCGCTTTCGCCGTTGATCGGCGAAAGCTTGGATTTTAGTTTTTACTTTTAAACAGCAGTTTAAGGCCTCAATAGAACCTTCATATATATATATATATCTCTTTTTATTGTAACTGTAAATAACCCGGTCAGGTGAGTTTATTTGCATGCCCTTTTCACGTTTTACTTTTGTCCAAAGATGCACGTAATTATTCGCTTTCTTGAACACTTGAACTTGAACTCCTTGAACTCCTTCGTACACTTGAGCACTCGCCTTCGACGGGGGCTGAATTGAACGTCATATCGATCTGGGTTCCCTTGAGGCTGCTCTGTACTTTTACTCGACTTGATACTGAAGTCACTGATTAATGTTAAGAATATTCTTCATACATTGTAGCTTTGTTAGGATTTAACTGTCTGGTTTTGTTTTAGGAAACGCTTTAGCGAGCAGTGGTGGTGAAAGTGTCTGGAACAATTAAAGGATATACTTTAGCTTCAGTTGGTGCATAACATGGCAAATACGCAAGTAACGATTCCTGCAAATCTTTCTATCGAAAATGCGACAACATCAGCAGTCCAAAGAAAGGGAATCGCACAATTCGAGCCCGTGTACACAGAAATTGCAAAGTTGATTTCCATTGCGGCAGCAGTTGTATTGATCAACAGTGTTGTGCTTTATTTGTTTGCTCGGAAGAATAGTCTGCGGACAATTTCAAACTATCCTCTCTTCAGCTTAGCAGTTTGTGATTTCTTCTGTGGTGTTTTTGTCATTCCATTGTTCGTTATTGTTTTCTTTACACCACTGATTCAGTCAAAAAGCAGTAAATTTTACTTAGGATTTCTGGTGACTGTTCTTCACAACTTTGTTGCTATTCTTACTGTTTATCACATCGTTGTTGTCACCGCAGAACGATACCTGGCCATCAAATTTCCACTGAAACACCGCGTTCTTAGTCAAACGTACATGCGCAGAGTATTAGCAGTCGTTTGGATTTGCTCATTTCTGGTGTCACTCATTCCTTTTGCTTGGATTAATAAGATATACCCCGCGTACAAACCGGAATCTAGCAATTTCACCCTTGCTTTCTCTGTATTTTACCTGGCGTTTGCCTTATTGCTTCCATATATGTTTTTGATCTTTGCTTTCACGAGTATGTTCAGAGTCGTCAATCGTTCATTTTCAAAGTCGTTTTCTAAGTCAGTGTCTGCAAGCCCATCCCGTGTTGAAATGAGAGGTGAGCGCAAATGTTTGGTGCTGTTTGTCATCATGGCCTTTGTATTTCTCCTGTGTTGGTTGCCCTGGTTCACTGTATTTTTACTGGTTCAGTTACCGGTGAAATTGGAACCATCTAAGCTAGGAATTATTTCTCAGGTGGCTGTGATAATTAAGTACCTGACCTCTGTCATCAATCCGTTGTTGTATACCTTCGTCAAAAAAGATTTTTGCCGAGCTCTCAAGTATACTTTGAAGAAACCTGAGAGAGAACCACAGGTTACAACCATTTCTGTGGCATCCTTCGGAAGGCAACCATCTTTACAGAAGCATTTCTCGGATTCTTATAAAGGAGAATTTCAGTCAGGAGCTGTTAATACGGCGCTTTCTGTTAGTGAGTTGTAAACCAAACATTGCAGAAAATTGATTCCCAAGAAACTGAGAAAATGGAAAGCTTTTTGCGCAACTGAACCAAGTTGGTGACCTTTTTTGGGAAAAAACTCTGGTTATTACTTCTTATAAGAAATAGGTCGGTTTTGTGGCTTGTGTGGTGACCTCATACTCAACATGAAAGTACAGAAATTGGAAAGACAGGAGTTTCATGAGATAAAATTATCTGCACGACAAACGTAATACAATTTGAATGAGGACAGAATCAAAGTGATCGCACTTACGCATCATGTGTGGAATAGAATTACTTTCA
>NC_090875.1:4081760-4101760 GCF_036669935.1 Montipora foliosa | reverse complement strand
AACCAGGTTGCGCACGGTCAGGAAACCACATGAAGCCACGTTAAGAACTATAGTTGACGTAGTATACAATACAATACAATACATACTTAATTGACCGTTCCCCATACGGGCTTTTCAGGGCCAATGAAACACAACGAAACGACAGAACAGAACAACAACAACAACTGCTAAGAATCCCAACTGGACGGAGGCAAACCAGTTGGCTATTTACAAGTGCAGCTGGGAAGTTGAACCAGGGACTACCAGGATCAAATTCAACGAGTGGTTAGAGCGGGTCTTGAACTCGGGATCTCCGGATCTCAAGGCAAGCGCCCTAACCACTGGGCCACACTGCCACACTGCCTCCTCCGTATGGCACTCTAGCTGCGTTGAGCCACAGAAAGCGCGCGAAAAATGAAGCCTCGTTTATGTTTAGGTGAATTAACCTGAGTCGAGCCTGCAATCCAATCGAAAACCAGCACCTGGTCAGCAGTCAACTTTAAAAAAAAGCTGACCTCGATGAGCTCTAAGCGTGAGCCTGCGATATGGTAATGTGATACTTGTCAGCGGATACTTTGTTTTGACAGGTGTCAATTGATCATAACATGGGTGTCCAGTAAACTGGCGTGATACTGGTCACATTGTCATACATGGATAGGTGGACGTACGTATACGGACGTACGGACAGATGGGTTACCATATTTTTCTTAACTATGGTGCCTTCGGTGCGCGCGGAGCTCAGCAAATAGGCCATTTCCGAGTTCTTCTTTGCCTCATCTTCAAAGCGAGTCTAAGTGCTAAGTTTTTGTTTTGAAAATTAGTTTTCATTCATTTGTAAAGTAGAACTAATTACCATAACAAATACTTCGCACTTACACTCGCTTTGAAGAGGAGGCAGACTTGAATTCGGAAATGGCCTATTCTCCACTGTCACGAGTTTTGTTAATTTCTTTAATAAGATGGACTAGACAGTCAGTTGTATTTACGTCCGAGTCTAAAGCCATATTGATTGGGGCCAATTATGTTATGGAAAGAGAAATGAAACATTAAATATCTCTCACTAACCGAGAGTGAGGTCATAACAGGGCAAGGCCGAGGTCTGAGATTTCACTGTGATGACCGAACGGACGAGGATAATAAGTTATTTATTATATGGCATTTTTTTGCTCAGTTTTGTCCTGTTCTTCGTCCTTTGGATAATAAAACTCGCTCTTGCTGTGGCTCTCTTCGTCGCTCATACTAAAGAAGTATCTGTATGCTAGTTTTTCTTTCAATTATTGAAAATATAGCTGTACTTTGTCCATATTTTTTGTTGTGTTCGCCCACGCGCTCGTAGCTTTTAGTCTCAACTCAAAAGAGCCGTCGAGCCGAAAATTTTTATGATGCCCGGTCATTACAAGAAAATCTTGCCCGCTCAGCAGCCAATCAGAACGCACGTACTATTGTAGCCATATAATAATTGATTATAAACACATTTGTTCCAAAAGTTTACCAAGGGCAGGAAGTACAGAGATAGGACAATAATTGTTAGGGAGTAACCGTGAACCTTGCTTGAAGACGGGAATGACCTTTGCTATTTTGAGACCGTCAGGAAATATGGATTAGTTATAGATAGATTATTAAGTATGTTATAGGTCTAACGATTTCTAGGGCGGCGATGAAAAGTAAGAAAGGAAAAATTCTATATATACCAAAGGAATTTCTCTTCTCAAGATTCTCCATTGGAAGAGGAACTTCAACTTCATTAACGTTCTTAAATTTGAACGAGGAATATCTTTGCTATCTATAGGCAGCCTTCATATTCTTGAAGCATTTGAGAATTTTGGTTCCATCGACCCAACGTCCCATTGTTCGCATTAAGAAACAGCCTATCAGGAATCTTCTTAAATGGCCCTGTCTAGCCAATCAGCAGCTGTGTTGTAACAGATGAAATTCACATGTGCTCGCTCAGCGGAAAATCACGTGTTCTCGCAGCGGAAGAGTCGAGGTTTACCCTTTTTTTTGCTTTATTTAGAGAGAATTTTGCTTTCCAGCGAAAAAAAACTTTTAGCTTAGCAATACTTAGCGCAATCCTTTACTATATAAGGTCAAACTAAGGTATTATGAGCTGATAACCGATCAGAGCACGAGAAGTGCATTAACTGAAGTTGAGAATTTAATAATTAGTATTGACCAAATGCAAAAATGGCCGCCATTGTCTTTGTGTTAAGTAGCCTAACTAGTCTCGTTTACAGCCCACATTCTTTCAATTTTACACGTGTTAACGAGGCTAGTTAGGCTAATTAACACAAAGACAAATAAATAATGTGTTGGCGGCCATTTTTGCATTCGGTCAATTATCCCACATCTTTTTAGTGTATTAGAATCCGACAAAGCATTATTATAAAAGCAATTGCGGTAATATTTATTAATAGAGACTATTTTATTGCGATAGTATTTGTATTTCTTATACGAAGATGTGTCTCGAGTAACAAGTTATTTTTTATAAAGCTTATTCCGCATTTTAATGTTTTTTTTTTAACTAGATGCTATCCGAGGTTTACAAGATTTAATATTTTTTTAATTTAAGTTCTTTAAGGGAACGTGCTTGTTACTACATAGCTACCTTCCTTAAGTCTATTTTAAAAGTTTTGCTATCAAACTCCTTGAAGTCTAAATATTCTATACGATCTGGAAAAGGGCTTAAAGTTATCGACTGTTACAAGACGTAACCAGTGGTAGTAAGTGCGGGCGATACAGATCGATGGATTAACGAAGAACTTATGGTAGTCCCCATGCATGCTTAGCTGTGAGGCTGTAAAACAGGAAAATAGTACTGCTGAAGTATTAATAGCGGAGCTCCGCGCGCGCCGAAGGCGCTCAGGCGCGGAGCACCATCAGGGCGGAAAGAGACCGGGCGGTGAAACGAGCGGGTCCGAGCAAAAAGGTGTGATGCAGTAGACTGGGGTCTACTAAAAAGCCTTTTCAAAATGGCGGCAAGTGTAGAGATCGGCGACTCACTCGAAGAATTGGAAGAATTGTTTTTACAGGACATCACAGAAGACTTTTTTTATTTGAACGAGAAAAAGAATTCTTCAGATGTTCCAGACACATAGCTGATATTAATGTAACAAACATTTTCCCTCTGTTCTTGATTGGTTCTCTCCTATAACCTATGGTCTTTAGGTAAATCCAAGTGTTTTGATTGGTAAATCCAAGTGTTTGCTTTCTTGTTCACTTTGCCATACAAGCCATTTCCATGGAAAAGGTTATAAGTCATGGTTTTTTTTTACATTTTGTTTATATTCTGGTGAGTATTTTCACGAATCATGCTGTGTGTTGAAGGACCCAAAAGGCAAATAAAAAAATACAAGTAACAACTTGGAAATAATATATAGATTTAGCCAAGGCTAAAAGCGGAGCTCCTCATTATTGAGTTTTTGTTTATGGTCATTTATATAACCTGTGAAAATGAAAATGTGAGTGAAGTTTTCTTTCTGTATGGTACGGAAAAAAAGGTCTTTGATCCTTTCGGGATTAAAGCATTAGACCATTTCGAGTGAGTGTAATCTTAGCACGAGTTTAGATTTGGCCATTGGTGAGAATCCAGTTCGAACCTCGAGTTCATTTCTTTTAAGGTCATTTCCTTAACATAGGCGTTGTAATATATTTTATTGGAATAATAGAAGGGGTTCCACGTTTTTGTTTTCATATTTTTTGAGGCTTTTAAGCCTCAAAAAAAGTTTATCGAAATTTGTCTGCACAACCGAAAATGGTCTTAGACTCGAGATCTGTTATTTAGGTTTTATTTTGTCGAGAGCGTCTCACTGCTCAATCCCTCAAAAGTGAAGAAAAATGAATTAAAGATTGTTCGTTACTGTTTTTTGTCTTTTGCTTTCTTATGGATTTATAAGTAAACTCATAGTAAAGGGGACGTATACAAAACATGGACCCCAGGTCCATGGACCACCCTTGTGGACCTGGTCCATGGACCCCTTCATGGACCCAGTCCATGGACTACCCCTATGGGCCACCCCTCATTTTGTGAAAAAAATCTTTCAGAGATCTAAAGAGAGAGAGAGAGAGAGAGAGAAAGAGAGAGAGAGAAAGAGAGAGAGAGAGAGAGAGAGAGAGAGAGAGAGAGAGAGAGAGAGAGAGAAAGAGAGAGAGGGAGAGCAGTGGTCCTCGCACTAATCTCGACATTTTCAGAACTTGACTCTTATAGACACCTGAAAAATTCAGGTGGAATCCATGACCCCTGCGATGTGAGGACGGTTGGGCGCACTGGTCAATTTGTTGGGCTCGTTTGTTTCGATGAAGGACTCGATGAATTAAATGTTTGTATATTTGAAGTGCGGGTTATAGACGAATCCCTTTAGAGCCACCAATTTGAAATGGATGGTATATAGGTGTCTATAAGAGACAATTGCTTAAATCAGTAGCCGATAACTAAAGCAAAAAACAGCCCTATATTCCTGTTAAGAATGAGAGCAGCAACTTGATGTCATAACCAGATGTTTTTTTTTTTTTTTTTTTTTGCGGAAAAGGTAGTCTGTATGGATTGTAGCCTATGCAGCTTAAATTGTCGAGAAAAGTGCGAGTATCGTTTCTCTCTTTCGTCCAAAGATTTATCTGCTTGTAACTTTACAAAATAAGGGGTGGTCCATAGGGGTGGTCCATGGACCGGGTCCACAAGATTGGTCAATGGACCTGGGGTCCATGTTTTGTATACGTCATAGTAAAGGAGATTTTCTGTTAATAATGAAATTTTTTAACACTTCTTCATTTCTGGATATGTCATGCAGAATTACATTTTTGTTCAATATGCAAAATAAAAACCGGTAGTAGTTTGAATATGCACGAGATCATACTCATCCTATTTACGCAAGAAATGATGCATGTGCAGTAAGGATGCGCAATGCTTGTCAAGAGAATTGATTCAAAATGATTTGACCTTATTTTCAGTGCCGATTGCAAGAGTTGATTCCTGCATTGCCTGTATTAGTTCGCAAACGGCTTGAAATTACAAGCTTGCGTAAAACCATCTCAAAAGCTCGGCTTATGTGAGCCAGGAAAACGAAAGATGAGCATTTATACCAGCGGTTATCGTCTCACATAATCCATCGCTTATGTACATGGAAGTTTCAGAGTATTTTTCTCGTTCAAACGGCCCTATTGAGTGATCTGCCCAGACAACTTCGTCTCCAGAGGAACTGAATCTCAAAAAGACCCCGGGTATTCAAGGGGGCTAGATTGGAGCAGAAATGCAGCCATAGCCCATAGGAGATGCTACAGGAAATTTGGCGCCTTGCAGTGTGTAGAAATGGCGGGAAAACGCGCGCTGCAAAGAGTATTGCGCCCCGAGGGTTGCGCTTGGGTCTGTTTCAGCTTTCAGTTTGAGCCCAAACTCAGCTAAAGAAAGGTGAGAGCTGTTTTCTACGCAAAGAGTTTCATCATTATCGTTTCTTGTAACAAAACGTTTCAACCATTGTTCATCTTCTTTCATGGGCAAACCAAAACTGAAAAAAAATGCATTACTTTTATTTTTTCTTAACTTTAACATTTTCAATTATTTTCAAAGCCAGTGTTGTACTTTTGTAATTTAGAAAAACAGCCATGTCAGGGAGACAAGTGGTAAGGAATTCGTAACCACATTTTTGCTTCTTGCTGTATTTTGTAGTCGTGATGAACAAGCGAAATAGCGCTGATAAACAGTATTTATTGAAAGCTAACCGTATTAAAATGGGTTCTCAGACTTAAATAGTGTTCATCAGCGCTATTTGAAATGGGTTCTGAGACTTGAATACTGTTTATCAGCGCTATTTGTAGCCAGTCTGCAGTCTGCAGTCTTTCTTTTGGTTTAATGTTTCAAACACTAATCATGAACAACTAATGTTGACAAAATATTTTTTTCTCACGAAAAACGATCTATTAAGTCTGATGGGGAGGACAACGAAACGGGTAAGAAAAACATTCTTAGAGTGTTTATGTCCTTTGTTTTGCTCTGGATTTATTTCCATGGTGTTGTTGTAAAATCTTACACTGCATAGAATCTGCCTCTATTTAACAAGGGATATTTTTCTTTCACTTTTGTACATAGTCGTTTCTGGAGATGGTTCGCCCGGTAAGTAAGCTTTAGATATGCGGCCGTGACTCAATACTTGTTATTTTTGTTCAAATTTCCTTTTCGTTTGATTTTGGTTTTGGTAAAGTATTGTTTAACTGGTCTTTCAGAGCAGATAAAATTGTTCATTTGCTAGATTATCCTCCCTTCAAACTTGTTTGCTCAAACATAATTTGATTAACAATTACGTCTTTAGAAATGCTGGTACTATATGATTTTCTGAGAGACCCGTGATCTATATGTAACATCGCATTATTATCTCCATTATATTGCAGAGAACAGAAAGAGAAACTGGAGAAATGGCAAGTGCAATTTATATGACCGTTAAAAAAAACTAAAACTGCTCATTTTATGGATGATTCATTTTCTAGCTTAGTGGTCTATTCTGGCCCTGTAACAAATAAAACCTGATCACTTATTTCTGTATGTAGTCGTTTGAGGATGTAGTCCACTGGATAAGTGAGCTTTAGATGTGCTGCCTTGACTTTAACCTTATGGTGTTTAGTTAAATTTTTCTTTAGTTTTACTTTGGATTTGGTAAGGTATAGTTTAACTAGTCTTTAAAGATTGAGTTAAGATCATTATATGGGTGGCGCCGTGCCCTCATAGTTAGTGTGCTAGACTCTGCTTTGAGTGGTCCGGGTTTGGGTCGTAGCTGAGGACATTGTGCTGTGTTTTCCTTGGGAAGACACTTGACTCTCATGGTGGCTCTCTCCACCCAGGTGTTTAAATGGGTACCCGCGTATTTAGTGCTAGGGGTAACCCTGCGATGGACTAGCATCCCATCCAGGGGGGAGTAGAAGTACTCTTAGTCGCTTCATACTAGAGTAACCGCAGATAAACGCCAGCCTGATGGGCCTTCTAGGCTCATAGCAGACTTTACCGTTTACCTTAAGGTCATAAATTGCCACCACTTTTACATTCTTTTGTATTTATGTTAATTAGACTTACTGCCTTTGTTTTGAAAGAAATATTCTTCTGACATTTGCTAGTCGTAACAAGGCTAGAAAGGCTTATTAGCATTAAAACAATGGAATATTTTATTTGGCAGCCATTGTGAAAGAGGTCTGAATAATCCTCCTGTCAAACTTGTTTGCTCAAGTGAAAGTAGATTGGACAATTAAGTCTCTAGAAATGCTATCGCTCTAGCGATGACAGAAATAACCCGGTATTTTCTGACAGGGCCCGTAATCTAAATTTTGCATCATTATCTCCGTTATTTTGCAGATGGCAGAAGGAGAAAGCTGAATAATGGCAAGTGTCTTTTTTATGAACATGATCAAATTACATTTTTGTCTCATTATCCTGTAATAACATCTCACGATTACGTCCATTGTATTGCAGAAACAAGCAGCAACAGAGGAAAGAAAAAGAGTAAGCTTAATTCATTTGATTTTGTACATTTCATAATTCCACTGGATATGCTTTAGGTATAAAGTAAGGCCTATATGCGATTAGGAGATTGCAAGCAATTGTGGTAAAACAATATGTAGTTACGTAAAACATAGCTACAAATTTCTCAAATGTGATTTTAGCATTAATAGGACAGCGTATTTGCACTGTAAGTGTGTCATTGTGCACACTGCAAGAGGGAAGTTGAATTTAAACAAGTCCCTTTTATGGCATCTCATAGACTGAGAAAGAATATTTCTTTTTCCTATTCACTTGATCTTTTTTGTTTGTTATACATACTATTAATTGGCAACAGGACTTCAAATCATCTAATTCCTTGTGTTTTTATTATCACACTCGTGATGAAAGAAATTGGACTCCCATAGTGTGGTGGTGTGAACTTGTTAATCACTGTTATGATTACGTACCAAATTTGAGTCCTCTCGGTCCAGTTAACATCATTAATAACCTATGCCACCACTTTATAGGATGTTACAATTGTGATGGTTTTGGCCATATGGCCAAAGTCTGCCCAAGTAAGGAAGGAGGTAAGACTAAGTGTATCATGAAGTTGTTTTTACTCAACACATAAATATCAACCCGTTGATTCCCGGGGATTTGCCATTGACAAGTAGAATCGTCTGTTCTTAGACAGAGCAAAATACTAAGTGGGGTTGGTTCATGCCGGCTTGGGAGTTAAAGGATTAATGGGGACATTGTGATGAACCCACTCACTCCCAGGGGTTCCCCATTGACAAATAAAATTGTGTGGCGTTGGACAGAGTAAAAAACTCTGGCGTTAGACAGAGTAAAATACTAAGTATGGCTGGTTCAGGCCGGCCTGGGCGTCAAAGGGTTAATCTTTACTCTTATTTGTACTTTCATGTAGAAATGGAAAAATTACAGTGTTATCGCTGTAGGGGGTGGGGGCACAAAAAGTCTTTGTGTCCCACCCCCAGGCCCAGGCCTCAGCAGAAGGCAGCCAAACAACAAGGTATTGAGTTCAACATTTATGAAAATGAGATTATAAAATAAATAGAGTCCATAAACAGGTTTCACAACCGGAAAGTGTGTGTTTAACTGTCTTTCAACGAGAAAATACGATCTATTGCTACAGTACTATACATAAATTGCTTTGGTGTGCACACCAATAAATACAATAAAACCTGGTTAGCAGTAATATCAGAGATCAGTTACTTTTGCCATCTATCCAGGAACATTTTCTAGATATTTTGATGGAAGTCAAGTAGTGATGTAAATTAATTATCACCCAACTTCATAATCTCCTAATGTTGTTTTTTATCTTCTTGATAGAAATCCTAAGAACAACCCTAAAAATGTTACTTGGCATAATACTTCAAAATTAAATTTGGAATAATTTGTTCCACCTTTGACCTTGACCATATCACTTAAGGATATTACCTTGGGTCAATTACTGGTATTGCATTGGGTTTGCCTGATTTCCAAACTTCATACGCAATACCATTCTGTGACATTAATGTACTCTTGTATCAAGTCCAATGTTGTCAAGTGTTATGCAAGTAATTTACAAACTTTTACTGTTGCAACTTATAATGCATATTTTCTGGTATATCTGTTTTCTCCCAACAGAAAAGCAAGATGAGCCCGCGAAGGGAAAAAATGTCTTTTATATCTATAATCAGTAACATCCTTCTGTTACTGATTATAGATATAAAAGGCTTAATTATGTTAATATATTATAATTTATATTTTAAGTGACATTAATTAAAATGTTTAAGGAGGCTCGAAATAGTTTCTCCTTTTTTCAAACAAATAGACATATTCTGTCCTTAGATACAGTTGGGGTAATCACATGAAGGTGAAATTTGGCCAGGATGTTAAGTACCCATCCTACAATTTCTCACATATTTTCCTCCAAAATAATGTTATCATGGCAAATGATATTAGGCATTTCTTTGAGCCTTAAAATCAACATATTATATTGTCTTTTTTGAAAAAAATGCGATAGTGAAAACAATCTCTGTAGGCCAGTTTTTCAGAGAAATAATTCGTTTTTGTTAACATGTAATGTAAGCTAACATGCAAAAAATGAAGAAAAATCACTGTACAGAAGCAGAGATATAAACAAGTAAAGATGCAAAATCAGCTGAAAACCCTTTCGAGCCTCCTTAATTTTGCACACTTCATTTAAGCCTGCTTTTTTCTTTTTTCAACAGTCTGATTCTAATGGGATTCTTAATTAGGCAAAGGTTAATAACATGTTTTCACATTGAGCTTAAAGGGGCAGTGTCACACTAATTTAATCAAACTTCAAAACACTAAAAGAAGTCCTTGGAGCAATGAAAACCACATAATAATGCTGTGGTTTTGTTGCCAACGACCATTAAAGTGCACTGAAAGTAATTGTTGTTGTTCGTGGCTAAGGAAAGAGGCGATAGAAATGAATTGAAACTTCAAAGAACTGGCCAGTTTTTTTCAAGTTTGGATACATTGTTTTCAGAAAGACACCAAAAATTAAATAGAACAGCTCTTTGTGCCATGAATACTGGTATATTTCATATCTTGTCAGTAGGTTGTCAGAAATGCTGTACATGTGAGCTTAAGTAGTTTTGATTTTTACTCCCTTTTGTACTAAAAACAGGAAATTAAATGTGAGTGCCTTGTAAGGTGTTTCCATTGTTTTGCATTGTAAATCTCCTTCCGCTCATAATATTGTGCCATTAAAGTCTGCAACTTCTGTCTTAGTGAATTCTTTAATCACTCTTGTAATTCAGTGTAGATGACTAATATTACAATTGACAGACAAGGAAAACTAGCACAAATTGTGTTATATAAAAAACCAGAAACCCATAAGGGTTGAAACGTGTAACGGCCCCTTGTGTGCTGGGAAACAAGCTTCCGAATATTCAATTTGCTAAGTACCATATTTGGAACAACAAGAGCTAGGGGTTTCCAAATATGGTACTTAGCACTGAAACATTCAACTGATCAGTTCGCACTGAATATTCGGAAGCTGTGAACGCGCGTTACACGTTTCAACCCTTATGGGTTTCTGAAAAAACTTAACATATCAAAAGTGGTTCAACGTTGTCTTTACCCTTACCAACAACTATATTTGTCATTGCAGTGGTCAAAATGTTGTTGACTTACGATGCCCAGCTGAGTGAGTCCAGAACAAATTTTGACCACTGTGATGACAAACATCATTGTCGATAAGAGTGGAGACAATGGTGGACCACTTTCAATTAGTTTTTTACCACAATATCCAACTGCAAAGAAAGTCTTTATTTTAGAGTGACCAAAATCGTGACACGAAGAGAGAGCAAGCGTTGTCTATAACTTTCTTACAATATGATTGGTTTTTGTTCCAAAATGGGCTTTCCTGATTGGCTATTACATTGCATGATTAGCCAATCAGATTGCGAGATGACAAACAATTATGGCAAAAAAACTTTACTAGTTGGTCAAGTTTCCAACATTTCTCACACAAGTAAGTAAAAGTAACCCAGAATAATGGAGAGAACAAGCATATTACCTCATATAGTTTTTTTTCTATTTCCTGTTCATAACTGTAACCTCTACCTTGATCATTCTGCATATCACAGAAACCTCACGAAATAATTGTTAACTATTTGTTTTTACTGGCCTTTGATTTTTCTTTTTTTGTATGTATTTGAAGAAAAATTATACTACACAGTCCTTAATGGCTTGCAACTTTAATTAGTTTGGCTAATTTAGTTCCCCTATTAAGTATCTTTATTGATGGGTGTGTTGATTAATTGGGAAAAATTTACTTAACAAGATAAAAGGATTAATTGTAAGATGGAGCAAATCCCATATTTTTTGACATGTAGATCCCAGGACCACCAGTAATTTATCTGCACAATTAATGTGCTAGGCTGTATGGAAATCCTGTTGCAAGCTACAGTACAGGGGCAACTAAAGGAACGATTTGCTAAAGTATCTGTTTGATAGGCCGTAAATCATCTAGGATTTTCTTTAGGGAATTTTCAAATAGAACTTTCATGATCTGAAAAAGTTAACACTTCTTCCTTTATTTCGAGATTGATAAAAATGTGTTAGGAGTATCAAAATATACCAGCTGCAGACTTTGGAAAGGTTCAATAGGATACAATAAGATTTTCGTAAACTATACAAAAAATGGCCTCGTAAATTTGAGAGCCTTCAAGCTCCCCTAGAATAACACAGAACAGAAAAGAAATTTATAACGTGGCCTAAAATGAACCTACAAAGCTTTAAAAGTACTTTGAAGAACTTAGAAGAGTGTTAAAAGCACTTGAGAGAAAGCCGTCTCTGGGTGCCCCTGACAGTAGACATCATTACATCCATAATGGATGAGTACTGCTGTCAAGGAAATTAAGCAATTGAGCAGCATTTAGTCTGGGAAACGAAATAAAAACTAGCCAATTCTACTGTCAAGTTAACCTGACTATGCGAGCCTGCTATAAATTCCAGTGTTGGACAAAACACTGACCCCCAGTCCATTGATTACCCAAACGGACTACCCTATAAATACTATTTCAAATGAGTACTGTTTGTCTATATGCACAATGTAAGCAACGTCTCAAACAGTGCTTACCAAAGACCAAACACCCATTTTAAAAAGTGTTGATCAACAGTATTTAAGTCTAAGCAGCCATTTTAAAAAGGTCAACTTTCAATAATGTTATTGTTGTGATGGTGGATTACATCATTGACAGTACCATGTGCACGAAAATAAACAAGGTATGTGCAATGAAAGTGTAATTAATTTTTATAATGAATTCACTTCTTTCAATAGCACTCATTCGAAATGTTAGTTATAAGGGTTAGCCCATTTTAGGGTAGTCCATGAACTGGGGTCAGTGTTTTGTCCACCACCACAAATTTCCGGTTTTCCTTCCACTTCGCAGATATATGTTCAAAGCAGTTCATCGTCAGGAATAACTTGCCTACAATGTGTAAAACTAGGAAGTAAATGTATCATCATCGTCAGTCTCCTTAGCCTCAGGTGGTCGCAGATACATTCTCAGTTACCATGACCTTTTGATAGCTTCGATGATCGTAAAGCTCCGTCCATTTAGTTGTCTTAATCAAACAATGGATGCTCGTGCTCAGGCTGCGATCTTCAAGCTGGAGAGGACTTAGGAATATGTAAATTACGGGTTTAGCAACTATAGATCGTTTTCACGTGACGTCATCATTTTCTAAAATCCAAAACTAAAGAGCCACGAAAGTTTTTATCCTCATCAGGCATAAGAGGCGGTAAATTTGCAGCCATTTGCAATTTTAAAGCTCAATAGCGTGCTTCGTTTGGAAACGAGAGCATTTTGAATTTCTGAGTTATAGCGGTGCGTGACACGAGGCGACGATCAAGTTTATTGAGAAATATATACTTATCTCATGGTTTTGAACCTTTTTAGAATTTAAAGCATTAGGAAAAGTGCTTAAGTAAATAGCTGTCTGTTCAGTACAGATGATCACTCGCCTAGATAGCCAAAGTAAGTAACAGATGTTGACACTATTTTCCGGCCGCCATATTGGTGCACCACAGATGTGCACCAACATGGCGTTTTCATACTGGGCTCTGTAAATTTCTGTGAAACATTTCGACGAATATCTGAAGTTTGGGGAAACGCACGGGCCTAAAACTTGGAGAAGTGTCTTCTTCATTTATCTTCTACAACATCACGAATTCTTGACTTTTTCCACTGGATGGTTTTCGATTTATTTTTTTATTGCGTGACAGTGAAAACGATCTATTATCCACAGTCAGAAAGAGCACACAGTTTTGCGATAATCGGGCTAATTTTGATTGAGATACAGCCATTTAAATACATCCAAATTTACAAAGAATTAAATGTTTCAAATGAAGCTATGATCCTCGCAGTTATGAACGCAATTTTTGTTCAAACGGACGCAGCGTACGGATGGCCATACATTTCTATGTAAATTTTGACATTTGTAAATAGCTGCATTTCACTTAATATTGGGTCCATTGTCACCATACCTGAGAATTTTGTAAACCTTGGTGTGCTGACGTTCTGACTTTTAATACGGATCAATAGTAGTAGTAGTATAATTTGTAGACTCGAACCCTCTTCCCCAGATCAGGCAACAAAGATGAGGATATAATAACCTGGGAAGGAAGTGCCATTTGCGTCTTGACGTCATTTATTTTTTTCACAACAAACGCCTGGGAGATAAAGTCGTAAAAGTACGAACGCCCTGTTGAGGACAGCAACAAAAGTCGCGAAAATTACAAGGTTTTCGTAAGGACAAAAGGCTAATTCATGCAACAAACATTTCAATATGGGAAATCTGTTATGGTATTTATTCAGGTTGTGATGATTGGAATGATCAAAACTGAACGAAGAGTTTACAAAGGTTGGAAAATCAAGACATTTTATATTCAACAATCACTATTAAAAACAAGACTGAAAACGTCATAGTTCGACGTACAAACAGAATCCAACTTGGCTGTCTTTTTGCCTGACATCAAAACTCTCTTAATTATAGACAATACTTACACTGAGTCACCCGAGTATGCTGAACAAAGTTACCCGAGTTAGTCTTTTTGCAAAGTATGTTGTTTTATGGAAAATTCGGGTTTACCTCAGTGTACTGATTGAGAAGCTGAAGAGATTTCCTCGGAATTTTGCGAAATATATTTTTTGGTCACGCGCTGTTTTGTGGTTCTTTTAAAACCTTTCTTTGCTTGATCTTACGTTGTTTGTGGACTCTGTTCATGGTACTGCTATTTGTACGACGTGAACCCACATTAAGTGGGGTCCTTCTACACTACAGACTAAGCATTGTTGCCAATGGATTTTTGTGTTTTTTTTTTCTTTCTTTCTTCATTTGACAGTGACTGACTTGTGTAATTTAAAATAATGGTTGCACCTGAAATGTGTAATTCAAAAATTGTTATTGTGCATGCACAACTCACCCTAGGCCCCAAGTGTGCATTAAAATAATGCAATTTGAAAATAATAATAATAATAATTTGAAGAGTTTTGGACCTTGGCCATCACTCACCGTCAGTAGCGTTTCCTTTATCCAGATGTGTACACTGCTCGAGTTTTAGGCTTCATTCTGTTCTGGTCACGCAACATATCAAAATCAAGGCTGTTGCCTAACAGGAGCCCGGTAGCCTGGGGCTCCCACAGAATAGCTCTGGGCGCCTTAATTTTTCACAGCAACACCTTTCACTTCATACGTTGGGCTCCTAAGCTCTCAGCATTTAGCTCTGAGGGCCCCTTTAAAATTTTCTTAGGCAGCAGCCTTGAAAATGTTGTGGTTCTCACTCAAAAAGTCTTGAAAACCTCTTTGGTTGTAATAACATAGTCAGACAGTGTTTCTGTACAAGTTTGGGTTCCAAAGATATGAGGGTAGGGTATTTTGTAGTTGAGATTTATTTATTAGAAAGTGTTTTTAGTTACGTTATTTTTCAGACATTTAAAATGCTTGACATTTCGTATGCTTGTTACCCCTATAAAGTTGTCTCTTTCAATGAGAGCAAAACAGATAAGTAATAATTACTTGCAACCTGCTTCATTTTGAGACACATTAAGGGGGATGACACTGACATGTAACTACAGAAAGACAATGGTTATATAAGGGAACTTTCTAGTCAAAGAACCCTGCAAGAAGATTGCATTGGAGGTTCTGTGAAATAACTTTTTGAATGGAAATCTGACATCACTTCAATCAGGGTGTGCATGTGCAACTAGTCCCAGTCCTCTGCTGTACATTTCTGTGAAAAACAGGAAACAAAGATATACATGGTTTTTTCACCGGATGGGAACCATCCCATCATTTTTCATTAACTGAACACAATTGACAGAAAATGGTAACTGTAGAGTAAAAGGGTATTGAGAAGTGATTATTTGAAGGGCTCCATAGCAACAGTTTGATAGTTAAGAGCCATCCCCTTAAATGAATAAGAGCATGTGCACAGTACAGACTTGAAATGATCTTTAAATTGCTGCAAACACACAGTTTACAAACCAGCTGCAAAGGAGACTATCAATGAAATGAGCAAGACATGTTCACTTGTTCTAAACAGTGTGTACAGACATTGAGAAACAAATGCTCTTCTTGTTCTAGGATGTTTAGATACACAAACTTGTTTTTTGATTTGCTTTAGCAATAAGTGTCACATATGTATTTTTAAACTACTCTTGCTTCTGAAACAGGTTCAATGTGTTTTACTGGGTACAGTATGACCAAAACATTTATTGCTATGCATACTTGTGATGAATTATAAATACAATGTTTGGTGACCACTAAACATCATCAATAACTATCAAAAAGCTTGATAAATATATATGTATTATTTCTTTTAATACATGTCTGTTTTGAAAGTAACGAACTAGGTGTTTTTATTATAAAGTTTTCGATTTCAAGTCAAATTCAACTTAATTCACAACTGGAAATGTTCTTCAAGGACACATGCAAGTTGTTTATCAGTGCAAGTCACATTTTGATGTAAAGTGTTGCTGGTATACATGCATCAAAGGTTGATTATAATTGGTGTTTGAATGCAGGCAATGCTATATGACAAATTCTCTAACAAATAAAAGCTCAGGAAGTATTGAACAATTATAAGATTTTGTTGCCACACAAGGGCGAAGCAAGACATCAGGGGCCAGTTGGTATTCCCAGGGCCTAGCACTGAAGATTAGCTGCAGTGATATCTTATTCATCTGTTCTTCACCAATTGAATGACATACCCCGGTAGTCTTTTGTTGTGTGACATTCTGTCCAAATTACGACAATTTCATGTGTGACCAATCATTATTTTGAATAATTAATAAGAAGTTATTGAGATAACAGGACTGTGAGATCACAAATGAGGATGACATACAAGGTGACATGAATGTCCTGATAGACTTAATCATATTCAAGCATAATAACAACTATTTACTCTTAAGCGTGAGCACTAATCACCATTAATTCAATAGGGCACTGTGGTAATGAAATAGAAAAATACATATCCAAATGAGACTGGATTCCTGGTCCCCCATGGCCTTTTTAAAGATCTTTTTCCTGACCTTGCCACATATTATCCGCACATGAAGGCGGGGGTCTCATGAAGGCACCACCTTCACTCATTGTTGCCAGGCTAAATGTCTCCAACTTAACTTCTTGTTGGATTTGTGGCTTCATTGACAAATTTATTGAATGGTCTCAAATTTTACTTCACACTTGCTGAAATTGAGAACCATAATATATAGATGTCACAATAATTATTGTAAAGGTATCTATTTATTTGAGAACTTTGCTTTTTGACTTGGAGTACATTCTATGCATTAAATTGTCCTCAATGTATAAAGCCCAAAAATTATTTTGACCTTTTAAAAGAATTGTGAATATCTTTAATTAAGCCCAAATCAAAGATGCAAACATAATATGAGGCCAATTCCCAAGAGATAATTGAACCAGAGATACATCTGGGTAGACACTGCACAAAAATGAATTCTCTTGGAAAAAAAATCAATATAACCATACCATGGACTTCAAAAGGATTTTGTTGGAACCTACTTATTAACATGTTAACATATTGACATAAATAATGTACATGTAACACAATGGGTAATTAGAACCAAATACCGACTTGAAATCATGGTGCAATCTTTATTTCACATGAATTTGTATCATCTTACATAACATGTTTGTCATCACATATCACCTGACATGCTATCTGCAGACATATTTAGTCAGAAACAGAAACCAGAATGGCCTAATGGCCATGAAGGCCACTTGCTAAACCATTGGGAATTGGTTATCAGCCACATAGACTGATATAGCATAGCAATTTGTTATGCATGGCCACACAAGCCCTCAGTCACACAGACTGATTGCAGCATAACTGCCTTATTTTTGTTATGCATGACCACTCAGGTCCTCAGCCACAAAGGCCGATTGCAGCATAACGTCTTATGCATGGCAACAAGGTGGTAAAGGGGTTCTGCACGAGGCATCATTCGAGAAAAGAAAAGGTGCATTACATATAAAAAGAGCTGAAATGTGCTTGTGATCTGTGAATTATTGATAGTCTTGCGTGATCCATGTTCCTATTGTTTTGTTTATCATGAATCTTGACTAAATTTTCTTGAAAATTGAGAATGTAATGGTAGCTTACGTACGTATCACAACTTACAGAAAATGTTGCTATTGTTTAACAGACTCCTGTTACAAGTTGTCAACGAAGTGCAATTAATCATTTTACTGTATTTTACAATTAAATGTGAAAAAATTCGCTGATCATTCACCCTTGTAGGTATGTCCAAACTCACCAGATTCAAACATAATTATTGTTGTGAGGGATATCTGAAAGAAACATGACCAATTTCTAAGAAATTTAGGACTAATTAATGCTACTTAGCTCGAGCAATTTGCACTAACCATGCTCTGTTCGCAACAGAAAATGTTACTTGTAAAAAAAATGCCATAAAAATAAACTTTTGAATCATGATTTGAAAAAAAAAAACATGCCCCTAATTTGTGACTGGGATCCCTCCTTTACCACCGTAAGGCCCTCAGTCACACAGACTGATTACAGCATAACTGCCTCATATTTTGTTGTGCATGGCCACACAGGCCCTCAGCCACTCAGGCTAATTGCAGCACAACTGTCTTATGCTTGGCCACTCAGGCTCCTTAGCATAACTGCCTTATATTTGTTATGCATGACCACTCAGGTCCTCAGTCACACAGACTAATTGCAGCATAACTAACCTTGTAATTGCTATGATTGGTAATTCAGACCTTCAGTGACATAATGTAAGGCTGATTAGAATAGGATGACTGCTTCAAAAATTGCTTAATGATGACCTTGCGACTCAGCCCACTCAACCATTCTGAGAAAAGTTTCCTCCCTATATGCTGGTGCTAAAGGTTCCCTCTGACGACACTGACTTGCTAATACATGCAGCCTTTCCATCTCCACTGCTCTTGCCCGGGTGGTTGGAGTGTTGACAGGCTTGAATCTGTCATCATTTAGCAGTACATCTTCATGAAATGCAAAATCAGGATCTCTGCCTTCTCCACCCGCTGATTTTGCTCGTGACAATGCCACAAATAAAGCTCCAGGATTCTTAGCTTCAAAATCGTGCTTTCCAGGATGAATCACAACATATCTGAATGCTTCCCCATTACCTACAGTCATCCCTTGGCACTTGTGGATTGTTGTTCCCCATGCCAATCTCAATGGAACTTGAAGGCGCTTGCATCGACATGAGCAGTCAGTGCACCGACTGACGGGCACAATTGGCACCACTGTAGAATCTTCATTGATATAAGGTGGACCCTTATATCCTGGAAAACGCACATACACAACATCAGGTAATGGCGGGGGATCGTCTGTTGGTCTGTTACCATCTGCGTAGACAATGTCCACTACTGTTCCCACTGCTCCATTGTACAACCCCCATGCAGCCTTTAAGTTTGTAACGAGCATGACTTTGCTGTCACGGCAAAGATACAGTAGTGGTAGCAATCCTCCTGCTTTGTTACTGTCTGCCTTCTGTGCATGTCTGCCATTGTCAAGTGCTTTTATCCTTGCCACTGGGTGGTTTGGCTTTCTGTTCCACTCAAGTAACTTAACTTTGTTGCGCTCCCATTCCAGACGATGGGTTGGAAACACAAACAAGCCTTGTTCATCCATCCTTCCTAGGAGTTCTGGACCATGGGTTAATCGGAGATTGTGCCATTGAAATTTCTGTAGCCAATGAATTTGCTGGGGTGTCGTACTGTAAGTTCTCAATGACATCAACACATCTCTGAGCTGTTGTTCAGATTCAGTTTGTCTTACAATCTGAGTAAGCTCCACAGCACTATCAAAAGTTGTCCATACTAAACGACCATGATTAGATGGTGCACTGCGACAATCTTGAATATACACAGCGGTGTCACACACAGGAGGCAGTTGAACATCATCTCCCATGAACACCGCTACAGGAATACCTCCCCACAACTCATCTGCATTGGCTCCTCTGTTAATTGCATAACGTGTATGCTGTTCCATCCAGCCCATGGTTGTGCGGCCAAACATTGATCGCTCATCTCCAATCAGAACTTTCAGATTTTCACACTTATTCTGAATTTTTTCAAGCACAGGTCCAGAAGGCACTGTCAACTCGTTGCAAGACCTTGCCCCTGTTGGGATTCCTAAAAAGCTGTGAGCTGTACTGCCTTGAACGAGATAGGCAGCATTCCCCGTTGGAGTGATCACCTGTATTGCACCATTGGACCCAAACACTTGCCGCACCAACCTCTGCAGACACCTGATTACATATGACTTTCCGGTTCCAGCAGTTCCGGAGACAACAAGTCGCAAAGGATGGTAATGTTCTTGGTTTTCAACAAAGTTGTAGAGGGTGTGCAACACCAGACTAACTATGGCTCTCTGATTCTCATTTAGGGATGACAGAGACACCTGTGGCAATTCAAGGTCTTCAGTTTCCATTTCCTGTTCTTCATCTTCTTTTATCCTTTCTTGAAGCCACATCTTGGGGTCTTCACCCTCAGGAACCATAAT
>NC_090875.1:4071760-4074260 GCF_036669935.1 Montipora foliosa | reverse complement strand
GCTAAAACGGAGTGTGAGTAAAATGCAGTCCGTTGGCTGTAGCGCTAAACTTGCCGCCTAGCTTTCCCGCCAAAACTCTGCGCCTGCAAACTTGTAACAGTGCGACGTCTCACGTTTGACTTACATGAAGGGGCGGACGGACGTACGGACGTACGTTGTACGTACGTACGTACGTTGTACGTACGGACGGTTGATGACGTCATGGCTATAATACCAAATTTTCTCGCATCGATGGGTTACCAGTATTTTCTTAGCTATGGTGCTCCGCGCGCGCGCGCCTTCGGCGCGCGCGGAGCTCCGCTATTAAGCTCTTACTAACCGAGCTGGAGGGCCATACTGGGGAATATTGGTTGAACATTGTGGAACTAAAGATGGAGTGCAGCGAGGTCCATACAAAAATGACCAAGGTGCAATATTCCTCAGTATGGCTTTGGCAAGCTTAGTTAGAAAGTAGTTTATCATATGGTACTCGGGCCATGGTTGTTTCTTGAATTTGTGGCTTTTCAAAAACAAAAATTACACAGCTTATGACCGCTTCCAAATAAATGGTCGGCATAGCAAAATCCTAACCAAGAAAGAACCAAATTATCACAATGCTTGCATTTACCTCAAAACTACCTTACCGCAGGAGGAAAAGCCGGCAGGGGAAGCAACCCCCCACCCTTAGCTCAAGGTCTAGATCCGCCACTGATTACCACAATATTTTCTGTAGTTGAATGATAATTCAGCTAATTATGTGCCTTACTGTGAGTACAATAGTTGTGCAAAGGTTAATCATGTCTTTAGAAATCAGTCATGTTCAGAGATATTATTGGCACAGGATTTGGGGAAATTGTTTTTATTGTCATTATTGAGAGCTTACTGAACACAGGCTGACCAGGGTGCACCTCAGGCTAAATGACATACCATCGTAGCTTACTAGTTAGTATGAAGAGTTGTACAGTGTCAAGAGAATTTGGTAAGCCTATTTATGGTTAGCTCTCACAAGCAGAAATGGTAACATGCTATTTTCAAAACAAAATAGAAAATAGAGCTAAATATTGTTAAAAAATTATTATAAAAAACGTTCACTGGCTATATACAGTTAAAAACTTTCGAGCTTTTGGCTGTCAGGCTACAGCCTTCAATGGAAATGAATGGAAAAAATGATGACAACTACAATATATACAAAAATAAGTGAGAAAAAGAATATAAAAACGGGGAAAAATATATGTCAAAAACAAAAAAAAAAAAAAAAAAACTAATTGTTCTTTTTTAAAAGAATGGAGTATTGATTATGCATGAGGCTCCAACATCGCTAAACACGCTTGGTCTTCAAATCACTCTATTGACTTTAAAAATTCCCAAGTGATTGACAAGGGTTCTTCTCGTACCCGCAAGACACTGGAATCTTGGCACACCGCCTTGATAGATCATGCAGATAACAATTCTAGGCCGCTCCCTAATCAATACTCCATTCTTTTAAAAAAGAACAATTAGTTTTTTTTTTTTTTTTTTTTTCGACAAATATTTTTTCCCGTTTTTATATAATTTCTTTTTCTCACCTATTTTTGTATATATTGTAGTTGTCATCATTTTTTTCCATTCATTTCCATTGAAGGCTGTAGCCTGACAGCCGAAAGCTCGAAAGTTTTTAACTGTATATAGCCAGTGAACGTTTTTTATAATAATTTTTTAATATGTTTTACCCTGGCTACGGTTCTTCTATTTTTAAACTAAATATTGTTACCTATTACCATTAATTATCTGAAAATAAAAGTCCTGCCTTCCACATTATATTTTTTAAGTTCTCTGTGCAGTGTTGCTAGTCAATCCTTAAACAATAAATACAGTCATTGTTATTTTTTAAGGGATGTTCCAGGGCTTATGCTTGTAATTATTTTATTTATGTTTCACACAGTGGAACAAAAATTTGATCATATTGATCAGCCACAGGTTAGCTTATTTGTTTGTGTCCAAACTGCACAAAGGCAAAGAAAACAATATGGGGTTTGGGAGAGGATGGGGTCAGTCTTAAAACGTAGCAGTAGTGATAGGCTACAAATTGCTTTTCCTCACGGGAGGATATTCTACAAGGAACTGTAATCATTGCTTTGTCCTCAGTTGTTACAAAATATGAAGGAGTTGCCATGGAATAGTATGGCTTTTTTGCATAGTTATCCCTAAGGGGGCAAGGACATGGTATTTACAATAACTTATCAGTTTTGCATTGTTTTGCTGTGATCCAATTTAAGTCTGGTCTACATATTACCTCGAGATCAAACATTGTTTGCCATGTTATGAAGTGTTCTGACGCATCAGTCCTTCTGTGGAATGTTTGTTGAAGCTCTTGTTTCCAGGCTTTGAAGTAATTAAGCACTTGGTTTAAGTTGGTAACACGTTGATCTGTTATTGACTGCAGTGGACTGTTATCTTTGAAGACATTCCAAAGCATTTCACATTTTCATAAATTCTTGTGTCTTTTCTGTGGTGTTGTGCAAAGCCATGTCCTTGCAAACTT
>NC_090875.1:4064260-4066760 GCF_036669935.1 Montipora foliosa | reverse complement strand
AACGTTAACGAAGGTAGCAAGCGCAATAAAAGGCAAAGTCGCGCACGGGTCACCGGGGCTCACATGTTTGGAGCTTAACCTAGTTTCTGTAGCATGAAGCGACTGTGTATGGCTACCCCCCTCACCCCTAGGCGGGATGGTAGTCCTTTGTAAGAATGTCACGAGCAGACGTATGGTGCATTAACCACAACACTGCCGTGCCTCAACTAATGAGAAAAGCTTATCTGGAATTGATGCCTCACTACTTAGGTATGTTGCCGGTAGAATCCTTTCTCAGGTTTTTACCTAGGTTAAATTGGTGATCCACATTTCATGTAGGTTGGATACACTGAAGAAAACTTTTTGGAGCCTAAATTAAGCCTAGAGAATAATTAGGCTCAAGTTAGGATTAGTTTTGGTTTTTATACATGGATATCAATTGACTTATTATACAAAAGTAAATAATGAAAAGGGCTGTGTTGAGTTGAACTTGATCGTCGTTGTAGTGTGGTAGTAAAGACACAGGACTTTAGCTCTGGAGGGTCCGAGTTCGAGTACGGGTTCGTGCATACTACAGTTCTTTGTTCGCTTACTATGTTGTTTTGATAAGTGTAGGAATACAATTGCTATAAGATGATACGAAACATTCAAGGCCCACCCCAAATTCAAAGCTATATATCAAATCATGCATGGCCAAAAATGTACATTACAAATTTAAAATGATAACTTAAAAAGATCAGTTTTAACAGCAGACTTACACTTAACTAAAGATCGTTAATTCCTAATATGTTCAGGAAGCGTATTCCAAAGCCTAGGGGCTGCCCAGATTGAAAGGCCTTATCACCTAACGTCACCGTTTACACCTGGCACTATATCGTCGGTCATAAATAGTTGTAGCACTTCGTTAGAACAGCACGTAAATCGCATCCAAGCTATTAATATGTACCCCTCTTCCTCCTTCCCTGCAGTGTTGCGTTTACCGGTTGCTTTTTGCACTCGAACCCATTACAACATTTGTGACCGAGACTGTAGGTCGATTCAACAAAGGCGCTCTCTGATTTCGAAGATTGTACCTGGCGTTCTTAACAACAAATTTGTAAATCAGTGAAGTACTGTGGAGCTATTTAGTGAAACATTTTAAAGTGAATGCGATATCTAATAGGCAACCAGTCCAAGTGTTATATGACAGAAACGAGGGAGGCCAACTATAACCCTGGCTGCAGCTGATTCTGTACTCTCAGTAATTTTTGCAACACGGATATCAGATAAACTGTGCAATTAACTGTCGCAGTAATCTAAATCACTTCTTTAGTGATACAATTACATCTCCCGATAAATACTTCCTAATTCTGCAAATATTATATAAATCAGTGATTCATCTCTCCACAATTCAAATATATATGTTTTTCATATCGTATTAACTTTCGTGATAAAACGACAAGTGTCCGTAATATGTTCCTGCATGTTCATATAGGAGTCAAATAACAAATAACTTGGATAACTTTTATAATGAACTTCAAGACCTCACGTGACTTTTTGAAGAGGATTACAGTGCACTTAGTGTTTAGCCTTTTTCATAGTATTGCAATGATATCGATGAGCCTCGATGCTCTGCGAAACGGCTGCCATTTTTTCCATTATTTGTCTGCTTCAAACTTCATGTGCATTGTACTCTTGTGTGCAAGAGTGATACAGTTATGGAGGGCTCTTCCAGCTTAGCCCAACTTCACGTCTCCTTAGCGTCCGTTCCGTGTTCTCACCTGACAAAAGTCTTGTTTATTCGCACTGCTAAAGATGGCTTAAGAAGATTCAGAACCTGGATTCCATTATTCAACTCAACCCTTCATCGAGTATTCTTTGCGTGCATTAAGGAGACTCGAAAGGCGACGCGCACGCGCGTGACCTACACACGCCATAACTAACAAACACGCGTCAGCTGAATATATCAAATTTCTATCAAAACTAGCGCGCGCAACACACTGGAAGTGGAAATACGGCGTACAACAATCTCGTTCCCAGGGTCATAGTTCCTTTGACCAGCGGTCGGGAAAGAGAGACTCGAAAACCGTGCTTTCTTGTGGATTTTTATTTACACGAGGTTGAAGATGATCTTGAAATAAACCTTTTTGCAATTTACCAGTACCGTAACGTTTTTGTTTTTGAAAATACAGCAATTTTCACTTGCGTGACAGCAGATGCTGAAATCTGTTTTGATCGATAAAATGTATCTCGTTATTATTTATTCTCCGCGGTTTAAACGCTTCGAGTGTATTAGGAGATGTGCCTATACTCATGTGTACTGTCTCGCGAGTGAAAAGTAAGCGCTGTCATATGCATGGTAAGGTGAACTCCACTGTTGACTTCCAACCGTCTCCCCTCACGCACGCGCAGTTATTTAACCGGAACCAGAGTTTTCTGGTTCCGGTTTTGGATTATTCCAGAGCCTCCCGCGCACGTTCTGCTGGACAAGGGTAACGGAGGCTCTGGGAACGAGATTGGGCGTACAATCGCGCGAACCGGT
>NC_090875.1:4044260-4059260 GCF_036669935.1 Montipora foliosa | reverse complement strand
AGTGAAAAGAGTTGAAAATTAAGTTAAATTGAATAAAAATTAATGTCTTTTTCTGCAATAAACTTTCTCTACCTCAAATATGGTCTTTTTGTCGATATAGTGAAATCAGTACTCGTTTATACGTAAGTGAAGCGACGGCTGCACACTCGTCACCTCTGAGAACCGAACATCGCTCCACAATTTGAATAGTGCGCAATTGTAATGGGAGCTCATTCCGCAAATGCGGTGCTGCTGCCTGAAATGCGCACACACCCAGGGTTACAAGCATCTTCCCACTTGGTGGCTTCAATAAAATGCCTGCGTTGGATCTACGATTATATGAGGACTTGCATTTAACACATAAAAGACTGCTGATATGACTAGGCGCGAGGCCATGAATGGCTTTAAAAGCCAATAACAGAATCTTAAATTGAATGCGCGCTCGAGGGGTTATGTGGAAATAATCCATTATTACTCTGGCGGCAGCATTTTGCACGCGTTGCAACTTAGCTATTTGTTCTTTGGGGGGCCACACAGTAAAGCATTACAGTAGTCTAATCTGCTCGTGATGAACGCGTGTACCAGATTGAGTAAGCTGTCTCTCGATAGATACTTCTTAATGCGTCTGATATTGTGTAAGTAGTAAAAAGCTCTCTTACATACGTTTGTGTTGTGGTCACACATAAACAGGTTGCACGTTGGGGTCGAGACAGCAACCTAGATTTTGCTATATCGACAAAAAGGCCTTAAACTGGCTAACGAATCGACACAAAATAGAAGTGAACAACATATTTGAGACAGGGAAAGTTTATTGCCGGAAAAATACATTTATTTTTTTCAACTGAACTTAATTTTTAACTCTTTTCACTATTAAACTTTCTTATTACATAATACTTATACATTACAAAATCGCGTTGTTGGGCTTGGGGCGTCTGTGGCTGGCTTTTTGTGCTGTTTATATCGTTCGCACGCGCTCTGAAGGATAGATGATGCATTTTTTTAAAAACACTTTTTTCCAAATAAAATTGAGAAACAAAATAACACCTTTTTTTGCAGTGGAATAATAAATGTTTTATTCGATGGTTTAATATGTAAAACTCGCGGAAATTTTGCTCCTTGCTCATATTTTTCCTCGCCCCACCACTCAACACGCAAAATATCTACGCGTATTATGTATTAATTAAACCATCGAATAACATGTATGTAAACCGATTCAACGCAATCCCTGTGATTAACGTTATTAAAGTCAACCATCCCATCGTTAATGAAGGGGGTAGTTTCTAAAAAAACTGTGGTGATGCGTCGGTGGGGAAGTAGTATCATACAAAATTTGTTTTGGTTTTATCAACGCTCTGACGAAGGGCTAACGCTCGAAACGTCAGCTTTTAAAATCTCTGTACGGTGGCCAATTCACATTATCAACTCCGTTGATAAAACCAAAATTTTTGCATCCGATCGTTAATGTTGTGGATGATTGCATTTAGATAAACCACAGAATTTTCGGTAGAAATGGTATCTGATAGAACTAGTTGTGTGCTATTTTCACTCACCTTTAAACGTACGCACGAAATAACTTTTGTTAAATGTTTCAGCCTCTTTTCCCACGAATGAAGCAATAAAACATTTATATCAGGGTATAAGCATAAGTATTGATGACAACATTCCACACAATCACCAGTCAAGTTAACTTGGAAACCTTATAAAGCTGGGAGCTTAAATGTAGAATAAAACATGCTACGAAATTGCACATGTCTATCAAAGGCTGCAAACTTATGAGAGAATCACCTATGGTCTTGAAAAAACATATATAAAATCATGTCAATTACATACTCAGTAGAGGTCTTGTGGCTTATTACGCAATTGACGATTTTAGAGAGTGGCTTACGATATTGCATGAGATTAAAAAGGAAGTTAGTACTTTTTGTGTCATTTCACAAAATAATGTAATTCGTATGCTCAGTTGAGGTCGTGTGGTTTGTAGGTCAAGACTGACGAATTCTATTGCCAAATGGCTCACGATATTGCGCGAGATGAAAATGCATAAAACTAAAACAAAGAATCTGTTTGCTAAGTGATCTTATTTTGCATTTGTTTATTTTTCTTCTCCATTTTCCCCTCTGTTTTTATTTTTTACCATAGCGTTAGCCTCTCATAGTTGAGAGGTAAAAATAAAATATATAAGGCTTTGTGATGTTAAATTTCTTATTCCTGATGATTATACATCAGCATCTAAATTGGAGAAAGCCGATTGCATTTTGAGTCGGCGCTTAATTAAATGCAGATGAACTCTACACAGCCAATAAAAAATATACCAAAAAATATATATAACTTCTAGAGTCGAAGAGAGTAAGAAACACAGGCTCATCATAATAAATGAGCACTTACCCAGTTACCACAGCATCATGCAAAATACTAACAAAGTGTTTTTGCCGATCATTTCTAATTGTTCCTTCAATTTCTGTTGCGCTTTGCAGCGTTTTGAGCAGTTTGGAGTAAAGACCTCATAAACTCACTCATTCCATCAAAATCGCACTGAGTTGGGAAAGTAGCGTGATTTGGCTTCGTGTGGTTTCAGCTTCTTTGATCATCTCCGGTGAAGAGGAAGCTATAAGGTTTGAAACTATTTCTAGGTTCAATTACTATGAACCTTCAACCGGCTAATTTAACGGGAAAAAATATTAACTTGAAATCAATGAGTTCTTTTATTGTATTTTTTAGAACAGTTTGTATGTTATAGAAATGTAGTTAAGTATCGCGATCCTCTCAGATCTCGTTTTGCTTCCAAGAGAAACGGCAAAATAACGCAGCCTATGATTGGGTAAGTGAAAATTGGAAATTGACATCGCTTGAACGAAATGGTTGCTGACGTAAGCTCTGGAATCAACATAATTTCAGTTCACCTTCGATTACAAGATTTCGATATTTTGACATCAAAACTTATCTTGTCCACTTGACATGACTGGAGATCTTTAGAACAAATGATGCTTAATTTCCACAATGTTTTAACCTGTCGATTCGAGTTCCAAATTTGTGCATGGGGTGATGAAGAGGAGTACCCCTTTCTTTCAATTTCGTATTAAATGTTGATCATCCTAAGGGTTTTAATAAAGACCACGAACTGAAGCTCTCAAATAGCAGTGAGGAGTTCAAAGCGCCGAGATCCAATTGTGAATGAGCTCGAGAAGGCAAGGGTAAAGTTTCCTTCAGTAACAATGTAGTTGAATTTTCGGTCATCCAGGAGAACACAACGTCTTCCAGGAATTTGGATAGGGCAAAGTTTCCCGAGTGTGCATATAGTCATACGTCATTCTCGTATTGTGACTGTTTGGCGTTATTTTAGAATCTTTCCATAACCCTGGAACTCGACCTGACGAAAGGGATAAGTTAAAGATAGTAGTAATGGGTTTGAGTATTATTCGAACTCAGGTTTCAAGGTGCACTGACATTTTTGGACACTTTAGTCTTGATATTTTGAAAAAGTAGTGAAGGCTTTCTTCGAGAGGAATTCTTCGTCTTGTGTGGCCTTGCAACAAATTCCGGTCCTGCTAAGTTTGCCTGCCGTTTTTCTTTCCAGAAAACGATTGGAGCAAATCCAGGACGTGTTTGTTTAGTTTTTGATCAAAGGATCCAGGACGTGTTAAATAATGAAACGATGTATTGCATGCACAGATCTGAGAACTGGTGGGATAGGAGAATCGAGACAACTCAGGGTGTGTACATGAGAAAACTCGCACCCGCGCGAGTTTCACACCGGGGTGACTTCTTGATACCCGATTACATGATGACGAGGTGAATTCGCATCGTGTTTACCTGAAGGGACACAACATATCGATAAAATACAAGCGTGAATCCAAATTGCAAATATGGCGTTTATCAGGAGAAGTACGCATTTGCTACCCGTTCCACCCCACCGGAAGCCGATTTCACACCAGAACGAGTGGTTGTTACCCGTTTACATGATACCGTTGCGAGATTCCTCGCCGGAACGAAATTTTCGTTCCGGTGCAGCAACCGGGGTGAATTCGCGCCGGTGTGAGTCGCCCCAGCATGACTTTTTTCGGTGATATCATGTAAACAAATACAGAGCGAAGAGAGGGAACCAGAGCGAAAGTCGCCCCCGTATCAGTAAACTTCCCATCAGAAGGTGGAACGAACCAAAAATGTCCAGATATTACTGTAGTGGATAGAGTGGCTCAAAAGTGGACGTATGTCGATTTCTCGGTTCCTTGGAATGGAAACGTGGTGATTAAAGAGGATGAAAAAATCACCAAGTACTCTCGTCTGGCAAAGGCCAGGAAATCAGATGCATCAGTTGTCAACGAAAATTGTGCCGTTGGCGGTTGATTGTTTGGGTGTGGTTTCTTGTCGTTGTGAGGGTTTTTTAAAAAATATTGTGATTCCAGATGGGTAAGGGGAAATGCAGGCCTCCACAGTCATTGGAACCACGTTAAAATTGATATTCAAGCATGTTTTCAATACCACAGAAAGACAAAACAGTTGCAAAGTTGCAGCCCCCCATACGTTTAGCTTTTAAAAATGTAAAGCGTTTGATGTCACCCAAAAAGTTGCGGAACTCTTGAAAAATTTCGTTCAGGATGAGGAAATATATTGTCCAGTCATTTTACTAGAAAAACCCGTCAACAGAAGATATTTTAGCGGTTTTAGACGCATAAATATGTCGTTTGTAATATGTCAAAAGTCCTAAGAAACCCCATCACTGGAACTTGCTGAAAAACGCGGTTTTTTTGACAAGCTACAAAGCTAATTTTTCGGCAGTATGGAAACAAGACTGACAAAAATATTTCTTTAATGAGCGCAAATTACATGTCAACACTTGAATAAAATTCAAATTCGTATTTAAAAACATTTCTGATTAAGAAAAAAAGGATTTGGTGGCGAAATAAAGGTGTTATTCCGCTAAGAAGGGAAGAAAAACCTTGAGCCACGAACGCAAAGAAAAACGCTTAGGGCACGTTTCGGTTTGTGGAAGTTTTTCATCATTGCAAATATATAAATTTCTAATTTTTTTTGAATTTGTTACTTGTACATGGTGTAAATTAATTATGCCAAATCGATTACGCCAAATATTGCTTGGGGGAAAAAACACGGGCTTCTGTAGTTCGCCAACACAGGACTTGCAAGAAACTGGCGCCTTTTGGTGATCTCGTGTTAATTTTACAGCGAAGGATTTTCGCTTGCTTTCTGTTGGTCGAATCATGAATGTAGTACAACCCTATATGAATGGAAACAACCTGAATCGAAACGACCGGGCTCCCTTCACAGGGCTGACCAAAGTTCAATATTCCGAAAGAACGGATACAATTTATTGTGAAATAGCGGTTTAGTATTCCTGCTATAGCTGATGTTCTGCAGGGTGTAAGTCTTCGGACAGTTGAAAGGTGTTCAAACAAATTCAGTCTGAGCTCGAGATCAGTCTACAGCACAATAAGCGATGAAAACCTGGACACCGTCATCAACAGTATTAATATTTGCAGTGGCCGTTTGTGTACCAGAGACGCCGCATAAGCCGTCCAGACGAACTATGCTTCTCTCGTGTTATGGTGTAAGGATAGGCCGCAAATTGTCATGTTGTGTTGGGAGTGACTAGGAAGATTAAAATGTCGCACAACTGCTTTTGATGCATCTGTGTCGTTATCCTGTACATCTCGTAGGTGTTCGCGAAAGCGGACCGCCAACCTTCTCCCTGTTTCGCCCACGTAGATCTTTTTACATAGTGTGCAATTTATGCAATACATGACATTTGTTTCTTGGATTGGAAATGAAGACCTCCTTTTTGAGAGAGACTTTCATGCTTTCTAAAAAAGTTACAGTCGCGTCAGCTTTTCCTCCCGTTTTCCTTTGTTGCGTCATGTTTTTTGTAGACGTCTCGTCATATCCATGCGTCTCTAGTAGAAGGACGGGCAAAGGGCGCATTATCCGACTAGACGAACTATCTATATAACTATATTATAACTAAAATTCACCTGGGAATTTCCGAAAATTCACTTGCTTTCCTCGACATTAAACTTTCAGTCGGGCAATGGTAACTACTTGCTGCATTCGTCCTATCATCAACAATACGTAAAAGATGCCACCCCATTCTCTAAATTTCTTAGACTTAGACGCCTCTGTAGTGACGAGGCCGACTTTAACAGCAAGTGGTCAGTGATTTTAACGGATCGATTCGGTCCTGAGATCTTAACCATGTTAGAAATAAAACGACAAGTTTTGCATCGTGTGCGTGTACATTTGAAAGTTCCCGGTTGCTTTTCAGACTTAAATGCACTCCTAACAGGAACGTTACCTATGTTTTTGTTGCGTTTGAATGAAATAAGTGTCGAGTTTTTGATAATGACATCTTTGACTGCAAGGTTTTGTGGGTGGTAGATGAGGGTGAATGGAATTCTGTTGGTTTCTTTGTTCTGTGACGTTTGTAGTGCGGCTTCTCGATCGATTTCTTGTGCACGATGTTTGCCTTTGGTGACAGCGGAGTCAGGGTAGCCACGTTTTTTTAAAAAATGGCACATTTCCTTACACTTGCTGTTAAAGTCGGACTCGTCACTACAGAGGCGCCTAAAAGCAACCGGGAACTTTCAAATGTACACGCACACGATGCAAAACTTGTCGTTTTATTTCTAACATGGTTAAGATCTCAGGACCGAATCGATCCGTTAAAATCACTGACCACTTGCTGTTAAAGTCGGCCTCGTCACTACAGAGGCGCCTAAGTCTAAGAAATTTAGAGAATGGGGTGGCATTTTTTACGTATTGTGGATGAGAGGACGAATGCAGCAAGTAGTTACCGTTGCCCGACTGAAAGTTTAATGTCGAGGAAAGCAAGTGAATTTTCGGAAATTCCCAGGTGAATTTTAGTTATAATATAGTTATATAGATAGTTCGTCTAGTCGGATAATGCGCCCTTTGCCCGTCCTTCTACTAGAGACGCATGGATATGACGAGACGTCTACAAAAAACATGACGCAACAAAGGAAAACGGGAGGAAAAGCTGACGCGACTGTAACTTTTTTAGAAAGCATGAAAGTCACTCTCAAAAAGGAGGTCTTCATTTCCAATCCAAGAAACAAGCAACGGTTCATAAATATGAAGAGCTCGTGTCTCCAGGAGAACAACTGTCAAAAATATCAAGCGAAAGGTGACGCTGATGTACTTATTGTGAAGACAGCCGTGGAATCTGCTCAGGAAAAGAACACTGTAGTTGTCGGCGAAGACACGGACTTACTTGTCCTGTTGTGCTTCTACCTCCGTTTGGATAGCTGGGACGGAGCCAAAGCAGAGCTCCAAAAGACATGTACGGAATATGAAGACCGTTAGGAAGCAGTTAGAAATTGATTTTTGTCACAACGTGCTATTCATTCACTCGGTTTTGGGGCGTGACAACACTTCTTACTTCTATGGAATTGGCAAGGCCGCAGCTTCAGAGAAATATACTAATTCTTCCATCTAAGAGAGCAAGCGAAAGTCTTTGACTTGCATTCTTCATTGGACGATGTATTGCCAGCAGGAGAGAATGCATTAGTTTCTCTCTACGGTGGAAAGCATGGTTACACCCTTGATAGGTTACAGTACAAAAGATACTGCGAAAAACTTGCCACAAAGAGCTCACAGATGTACCTTCAAAATTTGCCACCGACGTCGGCAGAGCCGCGTTATCACAGCTTAAGAGTGTACCTGCAAGTGAAACAGTGGTAACGGGAAAGGTATGTCAATTGAAGATTGGAGAATGAGACTTACCGGATGCACCTGCCGCAAGAATGTTCCCCTGCATGTGGTCAGTGCAGGGGTACGGCATTTACAAATTGTTCGGACCAATATGATAATGACGATGAAATTAAAGAAGATTAGATAGGTACATTGAAACAGTGAAACTTTGAGAAAAATGTCAGACTTTAGTAACCAAAATATCAATTTCTCGTTTATAACGTTTGTGAACCAGATGTTACGTACAACGGATATTTCAGATTACTGTCATATTTAAAAATTATTTTGTGTGGACCCTCCTAAGGCGAGGCATAACAACTAGAATGCGAATACCGAATACCGTATCTGCAAAAAGGTCCATTGAGAAAACCATTCTGTATCTCACTAGTACTTTCGTAATCACTACAGAGGCGCCTAAGTCTAAGAAATTTAGAGAATGGGGTGGCATGTTTTACGTATTGTGGATGAGAGGACGAATGCAGCAAGTAGTTACCGTTGCCCTACTGAAAGTTTAATGTCGAGGAAAGCAAGTGAATTTTCGGAAATTCCTAGGTGTATTTTAGTTATAATATAGTTATATAGATAGTTCGTCTAGTCGGATAATGCGCCCTTTGCCCGTGCTTCTACTAGAGACGCATGGATATGACGAGACGTCTACAAAAAACATGGCGCAACAAAGGAAAACGGGAGGAAAAGCAGACGCGACTGTAACTTTTTTAGAAAGCATGAAAGTCACTCTCAAAAAGGAGGTCTTCATTTCCAATCCAAGAAACAAGGAACGGTTCATAAATATGAAGAGCTCGTGTCTCCAGCAGAACAACTGTCAAAAATATCAAGCGAAAGGTGACGCCGATGTACTTATTGTGAAGACAGCCGTGGAATCTGCTCAGGAAAAGAACACTCTACTTGTCGGCGAAGACACGGACTTACTTGTCCTGTTGTGCTTCTACCTCTGTTTGGAGAAGAGAAATATACTAATTCTTCCACTTAAGAAAGCAAGCGAAAGTCTTTGACTTGCACTCTTCATTGGACGATGTATTGCCAGCAGGCGAGAATGCATTAGTTTCTCTCTACGGTGGAAAGCATGGACACACCCTTGATAGGTCACAGTACCAAAGATACTGCGAAAAACTTGCCACAAAGAGCTCACAGATGTACCTTCAAAATTTGCCACCGACGTCGGCAGAGGCGCGTTACCACAGCTTAAGAGTGTACATGCAAGTGAAACAGTGGTAACGGGAAAGGCATGTCAATTGAAGATTGGAGAATAAGACTTACCGGATGCACCTGCAGCAAGAATGTTCCCCCGCATGTGGTCAGTGCAGGGGTACGGCATTTACAAATCGTTCGGACCAATATGATAATGACGATGAAGTTGAAGAAGATTAGATAGGTACATTGAAACAGTGAAACTTTGAGAAAAATGTCAGACTTTAGTAACCAAAATATCAATTTCTCGTTTATAACGTTTGTGAACCAGATGTTACGCACAACGGATATTTCAGATTACTGTCATTATTTTGTGTGGGCCCTCCTAAGGCGAGGCATAACAACTAGAATGCGAATACGATATACTGTTGTTGCGAGCGATTTTTATCTTGTTTTGCATGAGATAAATGTTTGTACACAAGTTAACGTTTTCAGTAGAGTCAATCGATTTTTGACCATTTTAGTGTACTTCTGACGATAGACAAGAATAATAAAACTACTCGTGATCAGCCTCGTTTTCAAATCTCAGCGGAGCGTGTTTTTTCCTATGGCATTTTGGCGGTGTTCCCGTGCTTGCATCTTCTGGGACTTTTAGTATGTTGTTTTAGGGGTTAATTCTAAATATAATTGACGAGGAGAAAGTTTCTGTTGCAATTAGTTGCAGGTCATTCCTTAGAATGACTGGACTAATAAGAGAGCTAATTATTAATTATTACAATCCAATTATTGCATTTGACACAGACGTAACTCAAACCGCGCATCAAGTGTCAAGTTGTCACAGGGGGAGACAGAGGGGGGGGGGGGGAATCAGAGAAGAAAAATCGATGGGAGGAAACTGCTTTTTTTATCTCAGTTGTTTCTCCCTTTCGTCCCCATGACAACTCGGGCTACACCGGGTTTTCATGAAGGTACAAAGTCCAACACGAGAGACGAAGGCCTGGACTTGCCACGTGCATACGCCAGAAAATATTTACGCGGTGTATTTAACAATTATTCCATGAGCGCCCGTTGGATATCAGATGGTAAATAGACAACGAGGCGCGTAGCGCCGAGTTGGCTATAACCAGTCTCATATCCAACAATTGTTTTATTAAATTCCTTAAACTCCAAAAATTTGTAAGTACGAAATACGAGCGAAAAAAGCGAGAAAATCCGAGAGAAATGAAGATGTGATGTTGTGTAATACCTTGTGGTCGGACAGACGCAAGTTCATCACAAAAACATTTCTTGCTTTTTCGAATACTTCTAAACATCGGAATTGATCCAAACTTTACACCAAAATTTGTTATAATATTCCTCGTTGATGAAGATGTTAAGATTGCGTCGAAATATTTGTGTTATATAATACTGTTGCTCTGAGCCCGTAATTACTTTTTCTTTTAATTTTTCCTAAGCATTCTGTAACCGAAATCCTTAACTTTTATTTGCCTTTCGATCCAACGGTCCAGATATTACGCCACGGACCTAAGGATACGAGTCGCTCCTACATAATTAAACTAGAAAACTGAGTATTTAACTGTTTCAGTCCTTTTTAGAATTCATAAAGTTTCATATATTTGAATTGCGGAAAAGAATGAAATGAAAGTTGCTATATTGATATATTAAAAAAAGAGCGAAATTATGCCAGACAGTGCGGGTGTGAAGAAGTGGCTGGCGTTCATTTAAGTATTAAAGACCGCAAGACACAACATATTTCCATTGTTGCTTACCTCCCAATGTGTGGGATTTAATAGACCTTTTAGCAGATACGACGGCAATTATGATTTCTATTGTTTCAAATAGCTATTATGGGATGCCCGGGGGGCAAATACATATTAATTTGCCCCCAGAGCATCCCATTATGTCTTTCAAAACAATAGAAATCAAAATGGCCGCCGTATCTGCAAAAAGGTCCATTGAGAAAACCATTCTGTATCTCACTAGTACTTTCGCAATCTCACAACTCACTAAATGACGCTCGCGGATATTTTTGTTATTTTGTTTTTTTAACACTACAAATACTGAAGAAACTATACCAGAGAGGGCAACGGAGATGGGATAAGCCCGGGTCGACCAGGGCGTAAGTTTGAGCCGGAGAAATATCACAAGCAAAGAGAAAAAAAATCACTACTCGAAATTACGAAAACAAATGACTTAAAATGAATAGTGCATGTCCCTTCTCAAATAGTGTTTCCAATATCCCAAAAGCTGGCTAAAACGTTATTTATCACTTTTGTCGAGGCTTGTGTAGGCATAAAATGGGAGTAGAAGGTCGCAAGAGAAGGCACAAATAGGCTGCAAAATCCTGATGTTATATCGAACGGGAGAGAGATTATTGAAGGACTATTCTCAAAGCAGATCTCCTTATGTGTTATTTACTAAGGTGTGACAAGATGACATACCTCTTTGATAGCACTTTTCATTCAGAGTGATTCATGTGGCAAAAGCTGGGATACTAGTATTTAAGGTGATAGACTTTAAAGTTGATTCCCTTGATCTCCAGCATGGAACTAAAGTCATAATCCACAGCCTCAAAAACTAAAAAGGCAACAAGAACACATGTATTCGGATTACTTCTCGATAAATTCATCGATCCAAACAGTTCATTATTGAGGCTTGTCATTAGCCTCTGCAGAAGACCTTATCACTGAGTTCATTTGGGTTTACTTCGGTGTAAAAACTTGTGAAACGTTTTCTTTGTTTTGTTAGCTCGTGGTAGGGTTAGGTTATTGCTTGATGTTTTTTTGCTCTTTTGTTTTCCTTTGTGTTACGTCATCTGTGAGTTTCACAGGTTTCTATACCGAGGATGAGCTATTCAAATCCAACAGCCCATATAATGACCCCAGCACGATGTCTTTAAGATTTCACAAAACCCAAAACGACCTATTGTCACTTTTTAATGCCCGAGAAGATTTTATTTATGAACAGCATATTGAAAAAACTAATTGGTTTTCGCTGAGGCGAGATCGAGTGTTTTGGGGGAACCCAACACGAAATGATTTGAATCGATCTGTGTTCTTTTCAAGGCTTACGTTTTCAAACGGGCTCATCAGTTGCATCAATACTAGTTGGGACGCTACTGGATCCCTGTAGCGACAGAGATATGTTGTGAGGTACAAGTCGTGTGAGTCGTCTTAAGAACTAAACACCTGTTCATTAGTAATTATGGCTTTTGTTCAGTTAATAAAATCTAGCTTGCCATACGTGCGGTTTGTGTTTTTAAGTGTTACTTAGTGTGAGTTCAGGTGTGAGTTATTGGTGTTTTTATAAGTCAAAAATTTAAGGTTAACCTTGTCATTTTCAGACATTTTGCTTTACCGCTGTTTGAATTTCAATCTACGCTAAAGGCACCCTGCGAGCAGAGCCTCCTTTTGCCTTTTTCTTTAGTGAGGAGGAGAAAAGTAGGCTCTGCCCGAATCGCGTCAACTCTTTGAAGCCGCCGCAGCCCGAGCTTCTGGGCTAGTCAATCTTGTTTTCTCTCGTCGAACCGTTTTTTCCAGTGCGAGCGTCCGTTTAGTGACAAAACCGATGGTTATAATTGAGCCCGCTGTACCATGAAAAACCAAGATGGCGGTGAGATCTGCCATCTTAGGCTTGGGTTCGAGACTGTATCCTGGCAACATGCAGCGCATATTCAATAAAGATCTTACTCGATTCATGCAGAGCCTTTGTCGAGAACGCCAAAATCGAGCAAGCAAAAGAAAGGCTCTGCTAGCAGGGTGCGCTAAAGGAAGTAAATTTTCGTTAAGTTAACCCACATTGCAGTTTCCCTCACGGCTTTCCAGTCCCGTCAGCGAAAGATCACGAAACGATTGTAAATCTGTTGCTTTCAGAGGAGATACCCTTTTTTGGTCAGCCCTGCTTTAGTAATGTATTTAGTCTTTTCCATTCTAACTTTTACCGTACTCTAGTCACTTTCAGCCTTCATCCGCCACAACTGTCATTAATAGCGGATAGTATCCCATCCGGTGCGAGAAAATTTGGTTTGGTCACCGTACGACCGTACGTATGTCCACCCCTCCATGTATGCCAATGTGACCAGTATCACGTGACCATACCGCGGGCTCAAGTTCAAAGCTCCTCGAGGTCAGCTTTTTTTTTAAGTTGACCGCTGACCAGGTACTGGATTTCGACTGGATTGCCGGCGCAATCCAGATTAACTAATTGGCTAAATCTATATATTACATAGACAGGTGTCACTCGACCATAACATGGATGTCCAGTATCAAAGAGGTACGCTGTAAACTAGCTGGGGAATGCCCTAAACTTGAGCCTGTCGCGTGATACTGGTCACATTGGCATACATCGAGGGGTGGACATACTTACGGTCGCACGGTGGGTTATAATTCCGTGTCCAAGTACACTAAATGAAAATACAGTACTAAACGTCATCTGCCAACACTACACATCGTTACTAGTTACTTTATATAGTCTACCGCCAGTATCTGTTGTTACTCCTCATCACCATCCGATATTTTACGTTACTAGTCGTTACTAATCATCACTAGACGTTACTACACATCACTACCAGTTATTACACGCAGTCACTACTCGTCATTAGTATCACCCAACTAGTGGACTAATGCAAATCCTGCATTTTGATTGGCTACGCTACTAGATGACTATTAGTAATAGTCCTCGAGTATCCAAAAGCGTGACGCTTTCTTTCGTTTTATTCCGGCCAAATAAAGATTTCTTCCACTTCCATTCCTTATTATTGCCTTTTCTGTCCAACTAGTTGAGTGATACTAAAACAATTAGGCCCATTCGGTTTCGCCTCATAGGCTATTGACCCTTGCGGGCTACGGGTCTCATTGTTAACTAGACATTACTACACATAACTACCCGTTCTTACACATTACTAGCACTCACTACTCGTCAATAGACGTTACTACACATTACTACCCATTACTACACGTTACTAGCAGTCACGATTCGTCACTAGACGTTACTGCGCATCACCAGCTGTTACTACACGTTATTAGCAGTCACTACTCGTCCCTAGACGTTACTACACATGACTACCGGTTACTACACGTTACTAGCAGTCACTACTCGTCACTAGACGTTACTGCACATCACTACCCATTATTACACATTACTAGCAGTCACTACTCGTTACTAGACGTTACTAGACATCACTACCCTTTACCGTACACATTACTAGCAGTCACTACTCGTCACTAGACGTTACTACACATCACCAGCCGCTAGCAATTACTACTCTTTGATTGTATGCATCAAGTGATGCCTCTAGGTACAATTACTATAGAAACAAAATCTCTAACTTAATTCGGATAAGTAAAAAGAGATATTACTACAAGTATTTCGAACATAATATCGCTAACATGAAAAAAACCTGGGGAGGAATTTATGAACTGCTATATCGTAGAAATGAGAATCTTAATTAAAAACATAACTCAACTCAAAGATTCAAACAACAGGGAAAAATCGTGAAAGAAGCCTCACACACATATAACATCCTTAATAAGAACTTTGCCACAGTAGGTAACAGACTCGCTTTTCTTCGCCTTAAAGCATCCTTCCTTAAAGCATCCTTCCTTTTTGAACAGGTTTTCCCTGACCAAACGACAAGTCATATGGCCTATATTCCTTTGCTACTAAACTACTTAAACTCTCAAGCTCTACTATAGCCCCTGTCCTATTAGAGTTACTTCATATATCCATCAAATCAGGGATTTAGCCATGAAAGCTTAAAATTCCATCCCCTATTTACGACAATATGTTTAAGAGTGAAGATGAAACTGATGCAAATAATACACACCTATCTCATTATGCCAAACTTCATCAGAAGTTATATATGGAATATAAACAGAGATCTTCAAATCACGAAAACTACGAAACTTTTGCACCAACGGTTTAATAGTCACTAATTAACTCCGTTTGTGTTGGCCTGAAGCGCGACTCGCGCTAGGACTCGAATGAGTGGATGACGAATGCGTAAATGCTCATCTTGTAACTCCCTCATTTTCCCTGATTCTACAACTTTGCTCATTTATATCTCTGCTTCCGGACAGTAAAGTGTTTTTCGTTTTTCGCGTGCTAGCTTCTGTTAACTTAAACCGTTTGTCTTTCAAATTTAAAAATAGTACG
>NC_090875.1:4034260-4041760 GCF_036669935.1 Montipora foliosa | reverse complement strand
ACAAAGCATGGCTTCATTTGCCTGCACCTTCCTCCCAAGGACCTAACGGAATGCATGGATATTCAAGCAAATCCTGGCCCGTCTCAAACGTCTAAGATCTTCTGCGCTAGAGGTGGATTTCGTTCTGTCATAGACAACAAATTGATTGTGTTTTCCCTACTATATCCCAAGCATTAGATTTTTTAGCTGAACTGTATGAAAGTGGAATAGGATATAGTGGTATTAACACTGCTAGGTCGTCTTTGTCATGTGTTGTCAAACCCATAAATGGGATATCATTGGGCTTCCACCCTACGGTTACAAGGTTCCTCAAAGGTGTTTTCGAATCAAGACCCACAGCACCTCGATATACACAAACTTGGGACGTTGGCAAAGTACTCAGCTACCTTCAGACCATACCAAACTCACAGGATGTATCGTTAAAGGACTTGACATTAAAAACTGTCATGCTGGTATCGCTAGTGTCTGCTCAAAAAGGCCAAACCATTCATTATCTTAATCTTAATGATATGATTAGTTCCGAAACTTCCATTACGTTTGCATTGAGCAAACCGCTCAAACAATCAAAACCAGGCGTTAGGCCAATGGTAGTTCAGTTTACGTCATATCCTGCTGACCCTCGTATTTGCGTGGTCACTACTCTCAAGATGTACTTAGCTCGTACAAGGTGTAAACGTGGGGATTATAAGCAATTGTTTATTAGTTACTTGAAGCCTTTCAAGCAAGTGTCTAGAAGTACTATCAGCAGGTGGATTAAGGTTGTTATGTGCAGCTCTGGGATAAATGTAGACGTTTTCAGGCCACACAGCACCAGGGCTGTAGCCACATCCAAAGCAAGTGCCAGCTTTGTCCCTTTACTGTTATCTACACCTGGGTGGAGCTCAGTCTCCAACAAACAAATTGATGTCAAGAACAGTTTTGCTGAAAGTGTTTTGCAGTCTGTAATAATGAACTGTTGTTACCGTCTATGGATTTTGTGTTGACTGTTTTTGCATGTGTGCAGTGTGCTTTGAATTCTCATGTGAGCCCTGAGTGCGGTGACGGAATAGAATTCGAAAATTAAACGAAACTTACCTGGAAGTTGAAGTTTGATTGGAATTCTATTCGTCACCAAGCACTGAGGGATTACATGCCCTCCCAACTTACACCTCCCATTTCCTTGACAGGAAGTTTTCTCCACTGCACACATGGTAAGTGCTTTAAAAACTGAGTTCGCGCAGGCGCAATGCTAACTCATGTAATCCCTCAGTGCTTAGTGACGAATGGAATTCCAATCAAACTTCAACTTCCAGCTAAGTCTCGTTTAATTTTCGAATTAGATGCAAAGTAATCTCTTTCACAACATTTTGCGTTCGACTGATAATCTTTACACCCTCACTCTTCAGTTTAGAACAAGAGCAAAAATCTTACCAATCAAAAAGTCAAGATAAAGAGTAGTAAATTCGCTTACTCGACTGCACTTTTACAGTCAAACAAAGCAACTTACGACTGGACATCCATTTCACACAAAAAGCCTATGAATTTAATCGTTGAAATATTCCAGAATCTCTGTCAACACGGAATTGCAAACGTTTTCAGGCCTTCTTCGTTTTTTTAGCGTGTTTTACAAATATATCAGGCAGTAAGGCATGCATTAAGAAAGAGAACATTACCTGAAAGCTAACTGTTGTAAATAAGTATTTTTCTTTAAATATAGAGGAACCGTAGCCAGAGTAAAACATATTAAAAATTGAATAAACGTTCACTGGCTATATATAGTTAAAACTTTCGAGCTGTCGGCTCTCAGTCTACAGCCTTCACTGGATATGAATGGAAAAAATGACAACTACAATATATAGAAAAATAGGTGAGAGTATAAAAAGAATATATTAAAACGGGAAAAAAAATAAATATATATATGTGTCTTTTTTAAAAGAATAGAGTATTGATTAGGGAGCGGCCTTGAATTGTTATCTGCATGATGTATTGAAGCAGTATGCCATGATTCTAGTGTCTTGCGGGTACGAGAACAACCCTTGTCAATCACTTGGGAATTTTCAAAGCCAAAAGAGTGATTTGAAGACCAAGCGTCACCGACGCTCTACGATCTAAAAATTAGTTTGTTTTTTTTTTCATTTATTTTTTTCTCCCGTTTTAATATATTCTTTTTATAGGCTGTAGCCTGACAGCCGAAAGCTCGAAAATTTTAACTATATATAGCCAGTGAACGTTTTTACAATTTTTAATAAGTATTTTTCTCTCGTTCTACTTCTCTCAGCTTTACGATGTTTTCTCTGGAGGCTTTCTTCTCTTAAATTTCTCAAATTTTGTCGCCTCTTCTCTCGTACTTTTTTCTGCTCTTTAATCTTTATCCCGTTGCTCTTCACTAATATGATTTCCTAATGTAACGCTGCTACGCGATTTCCCGCCAAGGAAAATTACCCGAACACTCCTGTCCCCAAACGCGGTCCTGCCTCCCCACCTCCACACCGACAGTCCGTGCGGGCGTCCCTACGCTGACGTCATAACCAAGATTCCTCGTATCGATAGATTTTCCAAAATTCCTTGCCCATGGTGCTCCCCTGGCACGCTTCGCACACCTGAGCTCCGCTTTTAAAGTAAGGGGATCGGGGTAAGCGCAGTTTTGAGGGCCGGGATCAATTCTCGGACGTGATGCCATATGCTCCGAGAGGCTTTTCTCCGTGTATTCCGTAAGGTTTTTCCCCTCATCAACATACGATTTGTTCTGCTTTGATTTGATGTGATTTACTATACATACATACATACATACATACATACATACATACATACATACATACACTTTATTAGCATTCCCCAGGGGGCTTTTCAATACTGAATTATATAATAAATGAATAAAATTATAAAAAGCGGTCATTAAAATAATTCTCTAGCATGTGCATTTTTCAACTTTTTTTAAAATGATGTTAAAGGTAACTGTTTAAAATCTTTGTCTAAATTGTTTCAAATGTTGACTGCTCTGTAGCGGAAACGTCGCTGGCCAGACTTTGTCTTACTTGGAGGAATATCAAGGGAGGGATTATCTGTTTCCAGTGTTATGATAGTGAATAAACTTGCGCTTTCGGAAAGACTCACACAAATATGTGGGGGCCAGGCCCTTCATGCACCTAAATGTCATTACAGTGACTTTGTGATGAAGATGCTCATTTACTGGTAGCCATTTAATCTCACGTAACACAGGTGTTATATGCTCAAATTTCTTGGTTTTTGTGATGATTCTGCACGCGAAATTCTGAACAGCTTGAAGCTTCTTGATGTTTGCGGCAGTTGTGTTTGACCAAACTGTAGAGCAATAGAATAACTTGCTTAGGACTAGAGCAGAGATTATCGTGCGTAGTGTGTTACGATCAAAACTGTTCTTAACCCTATTTATTTGACCAAGTTTAGCCATGCACGATGAGATAATTTGATGGATGTGTAGGTCATAGGTTAAGTTGTTATCTAGAATTATTCCGAGATCCTTTCCCCAAGAAAGAGATCGCGATTTCGTTAGGAAGCCTGCGCAGTAGTAGTTGTGTCCCGACCATTAGGAACTTGGTCTTTTCAGGGTTGATTAATAGTTGATTTTTACAACACCAAGCAGCCACTCGTCTTAAATCTTCTTCAAGAACGCGTTCTGCAGATTCGGTATCTTTGAATGGAAAGGATAAGAAGATCTTAGAGTCGTCTACGTAGGACTCGAGATTGCATACTTGTGGAGCGAGTGGAAGATCACTGATGTAAATACAAAAGAAAAGGGGTGACAGTTTTGCGCCCTGTGGTACGCCATGTGTGATAGGGAGGGGTGTAGATGCAGATGTGCCAATGCGGACCACTTGCGTTCTGTCAGACAGGTAACTCTTAAACCATTTTGTGGTTTTGTCGGCGGCGACAAGGCTCAGCTTCTGTAATAATAAAGAATGGCTAATACTGTCGAAAGCTTTTGATAGATGTAATAGTATCAGGGCTGACAGTCTCTTATTGAAATCACTGATCATAATATTGAGAGTCTCTGTAGAGGGATATCCCACTTTGGTGTTTACTAAGGAGGCCGTTACGCTGTAGATAATTGCTGAACTGTTGGAGTGCTACCTTCTCGCAGATCTTTGAAGCAACGGAAAGCATCGAAAGGGGGCGATTATTTGATGGCTCCTCGTGATCTCCGTCTTTCAGTAGTGGTATGACCTCAGAGGCTTTCCAAGAGTGTGGAAATGTTGAAGTTGCGAAAGAACAGTTGATGATGTCTGTCATCGGGCCGAGGATAACGGGAAGGCAGTCTTTGATGATGCGCATGTTGACTTTGTCGGGGCCTGGAGACTTGTTAGAAGGCATAGATGATACAATACGTTCGACCTGCGTACAGGTAACTGGGGTGAATTTAAATAATTCCTCGGGTGAGGTTCTAGACGTTGGTGGTGAAAATAGGCTTGCATCTGAAATATTGATGTTGTTGTCTATGGATAACTGTGCAGCGGTTTGAGCAGCTTTTCTCCCATCAGAGGCGAAAAATTGATTGAAATCGTTAACAACTAAGTCAGTGTCTCTACTATAGACCGGAGTTTCCTTTTCTTTAAATGGAATACAGGCATTAGTTATTTTCCACAAAGATCCAGGTTATCTTTGTGTGATTGGACTTCTGTGCGGATGTGGTCACACTCGGCATTCTTAAGAAGTTGTTTTACTGATCTTTGGGCTTCCTTGTAGGCCTTCCAGACGTCTGCGTTTCGGCTTTGTCGGTAACGACGAAAGAGATGATCTCTAAGGGTCATCTGGTCCTTAATTTCAGGTGTTACATAAGGGCAGGGACGACTGCGAATTCTGATCGACTTAATTGGTGGAAAGAAAAGTGTCATTAAACGTTGCAAGTTTGCGATTTATGTCTTCCTCTGAAAAAATCGAAAGAAATTGGTCTGACTTGGTCGCTAGGTCAGCGGTAAACAGATCAGGATCATAACGCTTGTAACACCTTGTTGAAATATAGCATGGCGGAGGTTTTGGTAGTTTCAGCTTGAACTCCACGTATACGTATAAGTGATTACTAATAGGTGAGTTAATAACGCCTCGCGCGTGGACGAGGTCAGGAGATGAGACTAAAATGACATCAATCAGAGATTCGCAGGTGTCTGTTATCCTTGTTGGTGTTGTGATTATCTGCTTCAGGTTAGTCTCAGACAAAAAATTAGATAAAGCATTACTCTCTTTTAAGACGTTACAGTTAAGGTCTCCTAAGACTGCGATGGGCTTGTTCATGGTGAGTGCTTGAATGTAACTTGGTTTCAACAACTCTTCAAAACAGGACACAGGACAATCAGGACTATCCCCCTCCCCCATCAACTTAGCCACGATGCGATAAAGAACATCAAGGAGAGTTTATCAAAAGTTCTACCTCACATTTTATCATTGAGTAATCACCTGACGTTAATTTCTCTCAATTGCATTGCGCATGGTAACGTGTGTCAGAAACACGCGCACGAGTGTAAGCATACAAAACATTGCGGGTTGTGCTGTTGGACTGATCTCCGTGAAATACAAAAATTGACTCCCTGGAACTCATGTTTTTCATGTCTCAAATTAGAAGAAAAAACTGAATTCTCAATGAGATATTCAAGTTTGAATAATAATTTACTGTCCTATTTTAAGATTAAAAGTTTACCCTCTTTAAGATCAAATGTCCGTGGTGGTTAATTGAGCGCTTCAATGATCAAGCTAAGACACAGGCAATTGAGACAATCTTTCAGATTTATCTTCTCCTTTGAGAGACAAAGCCTAACCACTGATGTGCTCTCGAGAAAATAAAATCTGCAACTTGTTATGTCTTGTCTGTGTCTTTAAATCATAGAGTCTATCAGAGAATTAGACGCTACCAAGATACTGTGCACACAATTTATTCCAAAGGAATACCAAATGAATCTCTGTGTTCAAGACTTACAAAGTATGAGGTGCAAAAAATCAATTTCGACTTTACTTTTGCAATTACTCTACTCTATTACTATTACTACTCTTGCTATGTAATAAATTCTCTTGTAAGTTCTCACTTTTTTGTACAGTTTTCTTTGTTGTCACCCGCTTTCAAAGTCCGAGCACCTGTATCCAGATTTACTTTATAAAGTGTAAAGAAAGCGTGTTTTTGAGTCGATGTTATGTAGAAAATCCATTTCTTTGAATAATACGCATGGTGTATTACAAAATGCTGTGTTCGTATGTTAGCTGATATTGCATATGCTACGTATTGTTGTATTAATTGAAGTAAACCAGAGACTATAAAATATACAGTGTTTGGCCTAAGAAGGCCTTTTCTCGCCGTTTTAAGCGGGAAGCATTATAACTGGCGGCAAGGGAATAAAATGTGATATGTGATTGAATAAAGCAAAGTAGCGTCTTAATTTAAAAGTTATCAGGGGCCCATAACTTGGAGCTTATATCTTCCACACTTGCCTACCAAAAGCTATTTTTGAAATTACGGTTCCTACGCTCCCCAAAAAACAACCCCATGCAACCTTCTGAATACATTTTTATTTTCCTTCCTGTTATTTTTTCCAATAGGTTTCGCCTGAGATTTTTCCCTGTGGTTTCTTATCTCAGATTCGTTTATTTTTGTTGTTTGGCGATTACCCAGCCCCACCTCAGCCAAGATGAAATGGTACGTCCCAAACCTTCAGTGGTCTATAAATTGACCCCGATGCATGGCAACCTTTAAATTATTAAGTCTTTTCACCTGCGTGAGTTTTTAATGGACGTCAAAATAATAACACGGGCGCGTGTTTAAAACAGCTGTTTCTGTCACTTACCACGTGTCCGCCATTGTATCAGTCAACAAGTCATCTATCATTCTTCCATTCGTTAAATCTCTATTTTATTATTTCTGCAAATGCTTCTCTGAAATCAAAGTTTCCTTGAAATGTTTCAGTTTTAAATAATCATTTACTCATAGTTAAAGAATTATGCTTGCTTCACACAAACTTGAGGCACAGTGGAATGCTTACAAAGTGAATAATCAAAACAATAGAAAGTGGATCACAAGCAAGATCAAGTTTGACAACAGCAACTCTGAATTTCCCAGTACTTTACTGTAAAGTGCGATTTGTTTTTATTAACTCTTTTCGCCTTTCTTTGAATAAATCGATGAATATAGTCTACAATATTACAAAGTAACTTACGAATAGTTTGGTTTGGAGAATGGACCATTGTCTAATGCCGCAACGTTTTCAAAACAACAATAGAATCAGTCTGTTAATTAAGTTCAGGAAACGAAAGGTATTTTAATTTAGAAAACAATTTAAAACTGTCTGAGCACAATTTTTTGATGACAGTAATTAATTCAACGCTCAATTTATTTTTAAAGAATCTTAGCATTAGCATAACTTGAATTGGAATTTCTTTGTGAGATAGTTCACCCTGCGTGTTTGGTAGGCTGTTCGCTTTAAACGAGTAAACAAAAACAATTTCTGCGAGAGCGTCCATTCACGGAAAAACTGAGAAACGTTGATTCTTTGGCCTGAATCA
>NC_090875.1:3999260-4026760 GCF_036669935.1 Montipora foliosa | reverse complement strand
GGGGGTCAGTGTTTTCAACTCTTCCCAAAAATGTACCAAGTTGAGACAGAGAAAATGAAGGAGAATGTTTTAAAGGTAGTTAGCGATAGGTTTTAGCCATATTTCGCAAATTCATTAAATTACAATTAACGTCGCATGATTAAGATGCGTGAGAGTTACCTGAACTCCAGGCAGCTATGAAATGAGTTTTTTCTTGGGCGGTAATACGGGGTGGTACAGGTTCGAAACTTATGACACTACCAAAGTGTTCTTTAACTAAATGGAAACGTTTCTAAAAAACTATTGCCAAAAGAAAACTATAATTTCAAGAGAGATTGATGTGATGTAAGGGCGGATAGTATATCATGTGATATATCTGGCCGTGCAAAAATGATTTCAGGTGGAGTTAAGGGTACACCTCTCTTCCTTTAGAAGACCGTCTAAATGAGATCCTTAATCGTTCGAGCGTGTTTTCTGACTCTTGCTCAAAGCGAGGCTCCTCCATGGAGCAATGCATTCTGGTTGCTTCGCAGTACATTCTAATCGAAAGTGCCATTCAGTGAGCTAAAAAGCCGGCAAAGCCTAAAACAAAGAAATTTCCACCCATTTCTTTTCAATTCAGAAGGCCGAGCTTCTCAGCTTCTCAGCTCAGCTAGCTTCTTCTAAGTATACATTAAATATCACATGTCATAGGGCACCTCTTTATTCTGCAAAGTCTGTCGTCTATTAGACTCACGAGGGTGAAAATTCCGTCAAACGAATCAAATAAAATGTAATAATAATATATATGTCGTTTGCTGTTGTTTTTGATGTAGAGGACATTGTTGGATGTTGTCATCAAAAACACATAGACTACTCAGTATGAAGAAGAGATATACACTTTTCATCAGAGACAGGATCCGGCTGAGAGAATTTTTAATTTGGACACATATTGAGTGTCAGATCGTCCGGGAAACGTCTTTAATCGCGTTCTTAAAAACATTGAATGAATCTGTGTTTGCTAAACTTTCTGGAAGGTCATTCCATAGCTGAGCAGCCCTATATGAGAAATGTTCTTTATTCCCAGCATTTCTTGTATGCATCTGGCTTCTTGTTGTAAACTTCAGTATTGTACAATGATATTGGGGCTAATCCCTTTGTACATTTGAAAGCCATTAGTAATGATCCGTGTAAGGTGGATAGCAATTTCCTTTGTTATGCGGTAACGGGGCTTTCCCCACATAGGAATGATATCATTTTTACACAGAAAATGCAGAAACCTACAGGAAAGCTGTTAACGCAATAAAATTCATTTACAGCCCACTTTGAAAGGGTGTTTTTTGTGTTAAAAGATTTTGACCAATCACAAGAGTTGAAAACAAAAGCCAAGAAACGTTTACAATTTTACATGTTCCCCACATACGATTTCTGTGGAATTCATTTAAACTGAGACCAGATGAAAAATGGAAGATGGTTGGAAAGTAAGGATGAATATAATACTGCTTTTATGAAGTTTTGTTAACTTTTGCTGTTTAAGCCAATCAGAAGTAAGTACAGACAATAGAAAAGTTATCACCTTTTTGCATACCAATTGAATTCCAACATGTTCGTTGCCGTTGTTGCTATCGTTCCTATCTGGACCGTTTCTTAAAGTGTCTCTAACCTCCAGTTGCTTAGCAACCGGCAACCAGTCACAATCCTTGCCACAACATTCTGAACTTTATGAAGCCTAGCAATGTTCTTTTTGTTGTAATTGCCCACATGGACGAACAATGAACAGTTTGCTGAACACTAGTGAATTTATGATGGTTATAAGTATCAAACAAATGTTTCACACGATTGATTTGGCACACGCTACCTGGACGTTTAGATACAACCTCGGTTACATGTTCGTCAAAACTAAGGCGCGAATCCACGAGGACCCCCACATCTTTTGCAGAACAAGACAGCGGTATCTCTTTGCCGAGTAGCATAACGCCGAAACCCTCCGGCACGCGAGCTAGTATCTGCGGCGTTCCAAGAAGCAATATCCTAGTTTTGTCTGGATTAATCAGCAGGCTGTGTGTGCAACACCAGGCGGCAATCAGTTGTAAATCCTCGGACACATTTTTCACAGCCCTGGCTGTCTCCTGGACAGGAAACGAGCGATAGATTTGGGAATTATCCAGGTAACTCTTTAGCGAGCACAGGTTAGGGACAGCTGGGAGATCGTTGATGTATATATTAAAAAGGGCCGGCAACAAGATCGACCCCTGAGGTACATCGTAAGCTACTTGGCGCGGACCTGACACCTCACAGCCAATTTTCACACGCTGATTCCTGACCGTTAAATAGCTTCTAAACCATTCCATAGCCTGTATAGACACACCCAGTTCTCGAAGTTTACTTAATAGGATCCCATGCTCAATACTGCCAAAAGCCTTTGACAAGTCCAACAGAACTAACGCTGTCACTTCTTTCCGATCCGTTGCTTCGAGAATCATATCAAACATGAAAATATGGAGTGATTCTGTTGAGTTTTTCTTCTTGTTTCCATTTTGATGTTCAGTTAAACAGCTCTGGCGCGTTGTGTACTGTGTTAACTGATTAAGAGCTGCGCGTTCGCATATCATAGACAGAGCGGGTAGCGGTGATACTGGGCGGTTGTTATTAGCAATCTCATGATCCCCTTCCTTTAATAATAGTATCACGTCAGACTCTTTCCAAGCAGATGAAAAAACTGATGTTAAAGCACTCTGTTTATAAGCTCTGTCAGGACTGGAAATATACCTGGTAGGGCATCCTTGATCACAATCATGTGAAACTTATCCTTTCCTGGTGCCCTGATTGAAGGAAAAGATTCGACTGAATTAAGATTTGATTTTCACTGCGCGGAATTGGAATTCCTCTAGTTGGAATATGGTCTTGGCTGAGGGGGCCTTACAAGCTGGAAGAGCGTTAACTGAAGCAAGCCTCTTAGATTCAGGGGCACCCAACGAGAATATAGTTCAAAACCACTTAAACATAGCATTGTTAAACGTATTTTAGTATTTAAACGGTATATATAGGCGTATTTTTATCCCCTAAAAATTTTTCATCTGTTCGGATTTCCTAGCTGAAAGTCTTGTGATCCGAAAATTATAGGGATCAAAACTTACCTTTTCGAAAATTTCAGCCAGAAAAAAGGCTCCCGAAAATTCTAGGGGACCTTTTTAGGGTAAAAATCCCTTAGAAATGGGCAATTATACCATGTTTTAGATGTTCGAAAATCCTAGGACAGGTAGGCAAGCAAGAAATTTTACAACAAATGTTTCGAAAATTCTGGATCTCAAATCGTCTTCCGAACAGATATTTTCCGAAAGTTGACGTTGGGTGCCCCTGTAGATTCAGCTGCAGCCCTTGCTCCCACAGAAGTGAAGAACTCATTGAACTCGTTCGCCAGTTCCGTCATAACCCTTTAGTACGAATACACCGGTCTCGATTTCTGTTTCGACGGGATATAGTCCCGTATCCCCTTCCACATGGCATTGCTACTCTGATTGTCATTCCTTTTGAACAGTTCCTCTCAGCATCACATAGCCTTCTGTTAACCTCATTACGACACCAACGGTAATACTCCCAGTCTATAACAGCCTCCGACTCACAAGCAAACTCTGTGTACTTGATCTCTCTCATCCATCAGCTCCTTGATGACTTGATCTACAAATGGACATTGCTGATTTCTGACTCTCCTTTTTCTGACAGGCTCATGACTTTCCAGGACTTCCAAAACAATGTTCAACTTTCTCATTAGCATCATCCTCCAAAGCATTTTCATGCCATGGGACTTGGGCGAGACCATTCACAAAGCTCTCAGTGTCATAGTTCTTATAACTTCTAAATATAACATAAGTATGCAGTTTTTCGGCGCCTTGAGGCTCAGTACCACATAAACCAGATGATGATCGCTGATGTGTGTTTCAATCACACCACTATCTGTAACAAGGGCTGAATTGAAAGTCATGATGACATCAATCAGAGTCTCGGGTGTTGGAGTCACTCTCGTAGGCTCTGTTATAAGTTGCTTCATATTTAAGCTGCTACACAAGTCATTCAGGGCTCTCGATTCATAGGAGCTCGTGATTAGATCACAGTTGAGGTCTCCAACTACCAAAACGAACTTTTCATAGGTAAGAGCTTCCAAATAGTGATCCATTAAATCGTCACAACAAAACATGAGAACGGGCAGTCAGGAGTTCTATAGGTGACACACAAAAAGAATGATTTCAATTTCTTGTGTTGAACTTGTACCCATAATTGATGAAAGCCAGAACATGAAATTCGAGAAAGATCTTTAAGGACTTTGCTTTCGAGAGATCTCCTTACAGTACAGAAACACAGACACCACCGGCACGATGTTTAAGCCGGTCAAGCCTTATCAATATGTATCCGTCAATCCGGGATCACATGGCGTTTTGTATATAGTCATCCCTCCCTTTCATCCCCTTTCAATAACTCATAAATTCATCATAAAATTACTTGATTATGTTATTTGCTTATAGGCGTTTTCTGTGATACCAGGTTGCCACCCAACGTCATTACATCAAGTACCAACAGTTTAAGGATTTGGTTTTCTTCTGACAAGTCAGATGCTCATCAGGGTTTCAATGCCTCGTACAAAAGCCAACTGGAGCAAGGTACGATTCATGTGTCTTCCTCGAAAGTGATAAATTAACATAGTTGTTCTGCTAAGGACGATTTATTACCCAAGAATCGTTGGGAAGACAAGGTATTTGGCATCCGGCTACCAACTTTTCAACTCAGAATCAAATTACTGCCACGGAGGTCCTGGTTTCAAATACCAATACTTAACAACTGAGAGGAAAGTGTTGACATGTTCACTTGCAAATGTTATTCGACTGGTGGTAACGTGGCCTTATAAGAAAAAATAGGCATAGTTCAGAAGGAGTTTGCGGAGTCCTGAAAATGCAGGTACAGACACAGATATTTTAGGAAATATTAACCTCTTACTAACTGAGCGAGAGGGCCGTACTGCATGGGAAATATTGGCTTGAGGTTATTGCAGTACGGACAAAGCGAAGCGAGGTCAGTACAAAAACTAACGAGGGCCAATCGTAGATCTTAAAGTCCCTAATAAGCAGCTCGAGGAGACAACCGAAAGACCAAATACTTCTATGAGACTCAAAACATAACAGAGCATTCACCAAAAACACAACTTACTGCAGTATAAATGAGTGTTAAAAGTCCGTATGATTTCAAATATTTCAATCGTTTTATTACTTAGGGTGTGATGGTTTACTATCAAACACCTCTGGCAGTATCTCTTCCCCTCGATTCCCAGATTACCCCTACCCTAACTCATTGGAATGTGATTGGATCATCACCGTACCACGTGGTAAATTTATTCGTCTCCAGTTTTCAACCGACTATGAAATAGAGTTCAACTGTGACAAAAAATGCAAATGTGTGGACTACTTAGAGTTATGGGATGGACCAGAATCCAATAAGACTCAGATTGGAAGGTAAGAAAAACATTTTCCTGTAATTAAGCTTAAACCCCAGTCGTGTGCGTGATGGCCTCAATTTTCATCAAGAGAAAATTAAGGAGACAAGAGAGGGAGTCTCCCAGTGTAGCCCTTGGGATATGTTAATTGCACTTCAATTATTTTTAGATGTCACAAAAACGGGAGTTTGTATCCCAAGACGTCCGCAAAGTCAGAAAAATTTAAAATGGCACTCCAAATGGAATTACAGTTTGTTGACGAAAAGGAATTCCAGAAACTAGGAAATTGGTATATCTTGCCCCAAACCCCGGAGTGGGAGTAGTTCTTGTGAATCTAATGGCTTGTAGTGTGAAGACCAAAATACGAATCCAAAAGCCGCTAATCTACAGCCGCTAGGTAAGTTCGTGACGTCATTCTTAATAGCCGTGGACGTCACATGTCCTGTCTAACGCTTCTATATTCGATCCCTCTCCCTCCCTCATTTTCTCTTGTTGTCATTCAATGTGTCTAAGGTGTCTGTTGCAACAAAAGCAAGCAATGATAATGTTGGTTTGGGGCTAATAAAGGTGTCCTCTGTACCAGCTGGAGTTATTTTCATACATTCCTTTGAAGCTCGGAAGGGGATTTGCCTCATGTACTTGATAACAAGGGGGATTCGCATGACTATTGTTGCCTATGGAGTTATCCGCGACTGTTAAACTTTGCGCAAAAATAAACCCTTTTTAATCCCTTCTCCTGATCTCAATTTAAACGTTCTTTATTTTTCGAAAGCAAGACTTTAAAACAAAATTTCTCTCTTTCCCAGATTTTGTATTTCAATTCCGCCACTGATAGTATCAAAAAGCAGCAGAATGAGAATTCGGTTCGTGACAAATACAGAAGGACGCTTTAAGGGCTTTGGACTCTCATATACCACCTCAATGACACCAGGTGATGTAAATATTCTACCATAATTTTTACTTAATTATCATAAATATCGAGGAACATTACTTTGTAGAGCCTACAAACCAGTGGGACACATTAGGGCCGTTTATACGAGAGAAAATAAGCCGCGGCTTACTCTGGCCGCGGCTTACATAAGACGCGAACACCCCGTATAAATGGTACAAAATCTACGTTTACGGCTTTCTCAAGCCGCGGCTTATCCTGGCCGAGGAGTTTATACTCGTATAAATGGTTCCTTTCGCGTATTACGTACGCCGCGGCCAGTGTAAGCCGCGGCTTATTTTCTCTCGTATAAACGGCCCTATTGTCCATTCAGGACCGAGACAAACTATCTTGCTCTACAGTGAATTGTAGAAGGTCAATGGGTAGAGCAACCGACATGCTAGGTCGTAAATATCCTGGCAAAGTTGCCTTTGTTTTCATATAGCTGTAAGATAACAATTGTTTTAAAAAGTGGTACTCGTGATCAAAAAATCGCTTTTTTTTTTCTTCAGAATTTTAACACTTGACTAACAAAATTTTGAGCTTGATTTTTATTCAAAGGCTGTGTATATTTTAGCGCCGAGGTTTTGGATTTCATGGTCCGCCATTACTCAGGTTTAAAACTGAACAATTCAACTCAGAGAGTTGAATCTATGGAAAAGTGACGTCAGTTACTCACAAGATTAAAATTTGAGCATGTAAATGCAGCTTCTTGGGTGTGCAAAACACGAGTTTAAAAGTCTGAAAGCCCAAAACTGTCTTTTTGCATAGCCGCGTAAACGCGCATTGCATTCTTCAACTAGTGAGTCTTTGACGTCATTTTCTCCTCGATCCAGCTTTCTCAAGGTTTTATATTTTTATGACAGACCATTAAATAGGTAAAAATTCCAGTTAAAACAAACAGGTGTCTTTTTAAAGCCAAGGTTTAAAACTTGGGTGACTTAGTGATAGTTAACATAGTTTTGAAATCCAACAATTGATTTTATTGGTCACAGTAGCATTCATTTAAACATACAACTACTTGCAACGGAAAGTCATTAAAGTCCCTAAGGCGCTTATTTTTTCCCGTTTTTTAACTTTTCGTTTAAACATCTATAGTGTCTGGAGTTAAGTACTTCATAAAAATTACCCTCATAGTGTATCCACGCGTTTTAACGAGCGTTTGATTTATACGCCAAACATTTGGCCGAGCCAGTTGGGCCTTGGTAAGTAATGACGTCAAAAGAAGTAACTTGATCACATCTCTTCAGAAAGAAATTAAATGTGCAAAAGTGTAAGAATAGAAGTCTTGTTGAAAATCTAGAGCTTTTTCTTAAGTCTTTATAGAAATTTCGGACGATAGTTACCCTTCCGATGCCATGAATGTTCTAACGATTCATTCTTGACTTCTTTGATGTCCTTAGCTACCAGGACCCAACCAGATCGGCCAAAAATCAAAGGCCCGCTAAAACGCGTGGATACACTCTGAGGGAATTTTTTTTAATTTCTACACTCCAGATATTATAAGTAATTAAATGAACATTTTTAAAAAGGTGAAAAAATTAGGTGTCACAGGGACTTCAAAAAGGTGACCATTTGTCTTTTAACTTAAACACCTTATGATTGCTTTATTAATGCACCGCTTTTCAAATAACTTGTCGAAACAGGATGTGGCGGGGATATCGCTGGGAAAAGCGGCGTCATACAATCACCAAACTATCCAGAGTCATTTCCTACCTTTTCCGACTGTGTTTGGCGTATACGGGCTCCCGCTGACCGATACATCTCATTTCGGTTTGACGAGTTTTCGGGGATCAATGGTACAAATTCCGAATGCTCAGTTGATGCCATTGAATTGAGAGAAGGCTATTCAAGGGAAGCTCAAGTGCTAGGTAATACTTTTCTATTATTAAGGCGATTACTCTATTCAAGTGTCGGCTGGCTTGTGGAAAGATAACTTCATGGAGGGAAGATCCCTTTTAGGAATTCCTAGAAGTTGGTAGAGGCTGCTCAGAGAAAAAAAATACCGGACGTTCAATTCAAGAAAGAAGAGAACTGCAAGGACTATTCTCCTTCTGGTTTTTCCTTGTTGTACTGCGTTAATTTGAGGAGCCTGACTTAATCGCGAAAAGTATAATATATGGATTTATCGAAGCGCTATTGAAAATTGTAACTCAGTACTCTGTTGCTAGTCAACAGCAACCTACTCTTTTTGTGTATTGCCCCTACAATTGTTCCTCTTCATTCCCTTGGAAAATATAGCAAACAATTTAAAACGCAAAGCTGAATTCTGTAAACTTGAAATGCAGTCATTTCATCAAATTACAAGACGACATATTTGACAGCAGGAAAGGTCGTCTTAAGTACGGTTATTTGGTGGAACGGACGGAGGATTTCTAATCCAAAACTCGAAGGGTCTAATATCCGAGCCAAACGTCATCGCGATAGTAATCTTGCTTCCTTACTGGTAAGTACATAAGGAGGATACCGGTAAGGACAACCGTTACATTAGTTTAAACACCTCATGGTCTGACAAAGATCAGTGGCTCCATCGACCATGAGAAAAAGAGAATACTCCATTAAATTGTACTTCACCCACATGCAGGCGCTCCAAGCTCAGTGTGAGACAAATGTAAAAGGATTCCTATGGGAATCCCGATAAAAGAATTATATGAAAAAATTCTCAATTAAAAATCCATACCTTATTGCCATTGTGGGTCGCTTCCTTCCTATGTGGTGTTTTTCCAGATTCAACGCGATTTGAGCTATTTTCAATTCTCCGGTTGTCAACGGTATTATATCTTAAGTCTTTTATAGGATTTCAAATGCAAATCCTTATGTTTTTGTCGGCCATGTCTCACACTGAATTTGGAGCGTCTGCGCTTCACCAGAACGAATAAGGGTATGCTGATTTGTTTCAGGGCGATATTGTGCACAGAATGTTCCACCTGTTATTGTAACCAAGGGAAGCGATCTATTCATTCATTTTCAAGAGAGAAACGCCGGAGCAAGCTCAAATTCCTTTATCCACAGAAGATTTAAAGGAACGTATCTTACTCACTCAACAGGTATACATAGTTATTTTGAATCCGGTGTGTTCTCTCTCTTTTAGAAGTTAGGGCAAGCATATTGGTTTTCATTATATAGATACTGATGAAATACTAGGATTTTCCTTTTCGTAAAAAAATCATATCTTTACCGCGCGCAGTGAAGATATTTTTATCATATTTCCCGTACGGTCCCGCGCGCGCTTCTAATGTAAAACTATTGGGAAAATGCCCGTATGAGGGCCGTACGCATTAGCGCGAGCAGGGCCGAAAAAAGCCGTACGGCCCTACTGAGGAACACGTACTGTTGTTCCATGCGATGCAATTTTAGGGGATTTCGTCGCGTTTAAACATCCAAAGTTTATACAGCCAGAAAAGCAAATGCAAACAACAAATTAGATAAACATTCTATGCAAATTTTTGTTACTAATTTTGTCTAAACTTTATCTTCTGGGTGCCTCATAAAAAGGGCCCATATGATAAAATGCTTATTTAGGTCGAGCCGGACAGGAAAACATTTGGCACTCGGTCATGACGCTCGGTCCTTACGCCATGACCTCGGGGCCAAATATTTTCCCGTCCGGCCCTCGTACTCAGTCAATAATGTAATTTTCTTTACTGCATTAACATTTTTATGACTCAATTTGACATTGTCATGATTTGTTTTACACATTTGTTTTGCGTGTTTTAGCGGTTGATGGTCACTTTTTCGCTTTTTCAAAATGGGTTAAAATAAATTGTTTTTAATGTGGACACTTCAACAGTGTTTATAACATAACATATTGCCACTTGGGGATACGAATTTCATCTTCTCGATCTTCTTCATCTTCTTCGATCTTCTCAGTGGTTAGGGCGCTTGCCTTGAGATCCGGAGATCCCGGGTTCAAGACCCGCTCTGACCACTCGTTGAATTTGTTCCTGGTAGTCCCTGGTTCAGCTTCCCAGCTGCACTTGTAAATAGACAACTGGTTTGCCTCCGGCCAGTTGGGATTCTTAACAGTTGTAGTTGTTGTGTTCTGTTGTTTCGTTGATTGTGTTTCATTGGCCCTGAAAAGACTCTATGGGGAGCGGTCATAATGTATTATGTGATAGCATCTCGTATTATGTGATAGCATCTCGTATTCCTTCGCTAAGCTCACTCGCGAGATTGAGTCCGTTGGGTCAAGTAATATCCTCTATTTAATTATTGAAGATACTCTGGAATGTAAAACGCTGAAGGTGATTGAACTTTAAATTGAAGCGGTCTTCCCTGTCCTGCTTGATCCTCTAACGGACGTCGACGTCTTCATGGAGTCGAACTAAACCTTAAATGGATTAATATTAAATAATAAATAATTAGTTATAACTGATTATGAACTATTAATTATTGATAGGCAAAATTTCACATTTAATGTGTTAAGCGTCTCGCTTGATTTTTAGTTTTTCATCCTTGTTTGTACTTAGAGCTCGGATAACAAACGACATCTTGGTGTTGAAAAGACTTAGCTTTTCACCTCCCCACTCTCCTCCTTTTCTCTGTCTTTTATATTCCGTTTCAACCGACATCTTAAATTGCGTTTCAACCAACACTCTGTCTTTACTTAAATCACCCCCTTAGCTTGGCTATCTATTTTCTCTTGATCAATGTTAAGTCTTTGCCCAAGATCCACGCTCTTGCATGCATACGGCGGTACGGCCATAGCTGTGTGGAATGTGGCTTTATAGCTGATTGTGTATGGCCACTTATGGATATGCACCAGTGATAGGTTGTGGCCATGCGCGATTGGCTAAAAATGCATATGAAGTAGTGCATGTCCCATAGAATGTCCTTCTCTGGGATCTTTTTCCTCGGGTTCATTTTTTTATGCGCAATAGAAGTATGACAGTCAACAATACACGAGCTTTGTCTCTACGTAAGCTATTTTGTTTGTTTTCTGTTCCTTTTGGGGATTTTCAAACAACTTGTTGAATCGAATCTATCCATCGCCCCTTTAACATCAAAAGAAGCAGTTTATTTCACAGACTTTAAAAAATCCCTAGGAAAGCAGTGATTTTTCGTTAGAGATGACATTGTTATTAAGTATGGCTCTCTTTTCCAGACTGCAATGAATCTATTGGTTTACAAGATGGCAGAGTTAGGGACTCTCAGCTTTCCGCCTCATCTTACTTTTCACTGAAACTTGGCCGGGGGCAGCTCTACATGACTCCTCAGTATGGGAGGGTAGGGAGTGCGTACTCATGGTGCAGTCAGGTGAGCTTTGTTGATTTGCATATTTGCAAACAAATAAAGGTTAATTTCGAGTATACACACAGTAAAAAATACCTTTCCAAAGAATTAGTATAGGTAGTTACATGATTTCGAGTGAAATTGGATAAACACGAGTATTTTTTCAAAGATAAACAAAATTGCACGAGCCCGTAGGACGAGTGCAATTTGAAGATTTTGAAAAAAAATTACGTGTGCTTATTTATTCCAAATTGCACGATGAAAATCGTGTGATTACTGATAAACAATGTACATAAAAAATTTCCAGATAGCTTATCATCATTATGCAGAAGTATATCACGCAATCACGTAAAAATACGCCATACATGGCTCGCATTCGATTGACTGTGACTCTCTTAGATCATTGACCAATCAGAATGCTTGGTTTTTTACCTCGTTTCTGCACTGTGTTACCTGAAAACTTCAACTTTCTTAACCAATTAGAACTGAATAATTTTTTCAAAAATTTTCACGTGTAGTGAAAATTGGCGACAAATAACATTCATACGAAATTATATCCTGGACACAAATGGCGCACTCACTAGAATTCCATTATTCCTGTTTCACAGCATTTAACAATTCATTTTTAGGATTTCTTGTTTATTGAAACCAAGAGTGCTGTAGTGAAAAACGTGTCACTAGGGGATGTTATAAGCCCAAACCCTGTTCCACTTAAGCACGGAGACGTGGTTCGGGAATTGAAGAAGAAGCAGGGGAAAAATTCTGTGAGGGCTTTCAAAAGGGAATGTTAAAACCGGACCGTTATGGCCTATCTAAAGTCCACTTTAGCCCTGAATTTTTAAACGTATTTTATTTCAGAGACAGATGTTAAACAAGATTGGTGGTGAATATTTTGAGATTGACCTCCTTAACTTTACAGAAATAACTGCTATTGCAACACAGGTATAAGAAGGAAAAATATAGTTTGAGGTCGTAAGAAATGATATATAGATTTTGAATCTCGAGAATAACCAGGTTATGTGGGTATATTCCGAAAACTAAGAGTGCTTCCACAAGGACGGCAGAACACTTGCAATTTTGCTTCACTGACTCCGTTCCAACAGTAGTCCAACATTTCAACTTTTGATTACTAGTTCCTATACATACTCTCTGAGTTACAAGACACTCGTGGAAGAAGGAATGATGACTTAGTAGTGAACTGAAACGATTAAAACGTGCATGAGCCACCATTAGTAATCAATGTGTCTACTGCCTTGTCAGGGATATCAGTTGCCAAGTACCATTTACTGGGGATATGTGTCACGTTATAAAGTAGAATACAGCTACGATGGAAAGCACTGGATCAGTTACAGAGACAACAAAGAACACAGCTCCAATATAGGTTTTACAGTAAGCGAGAGTGTATTTGGTTAACCTAGATTTAATTTGACTGTGATGAGGCCATCTTAAATTGTAAGCCTTGAGAGGCATCAAAGAGCAAACTACAGCTGACAAGAGAATTGTGTTTGGCCTGAATTATTTTCGCAGAAAGCAGTTTAAAAGAAGTGGAAACATTTTTGAATGCATGTTTCAGGTTAAAATAATACAGTCCTTCTCTCCAATGTAAATTTTTCAGGAGGTAAGAATATATGAAACACAAGAGTGAAATCTCAATGATTTTCGGGCTTCCATTCCTGGTTGCTCTCAAAATGAAGACGGATGTACGTATGATATAAATATATTTACAAACATCATATTGAAGGCGGATCATCTAAAACAAGACTAGTTCCCTAATTTTTCCAAAAAAGTATGGTTATGGTCACCATTTTTAGAAATTTCATTTTATTTTCACCAGGCGTTCACTGGGAACAAGAATGTTAAAGACATAAGGAAAAACGTTCTTGCACCGGCCATCATAGCTAAGAAGATTAGACTTTTTCCAACAAGATTCTTAAGCAATCCCGTCCAACACATGTGTCTTCGAGCTGAGTTGTATGGCTGCTTGTTTGATCGAGGTAAAGTGGATACCACGTCTCGCACTGTTGTAACAACTATTTTGTTTTAAAAGTGTAGAAGCATCTATCGGGTCTTCCTGATTCAGTCTTTAAGTTACTGTAGTTGAAAGCGCTCGTTTAACTCAGTCTCTTGCAGGGATAAATAAACTACTTCACAAGGCAAACGTTTTGTCGAGGGTGGTTTGGCGATTAGCTTGATTTCAGGATTAGTTGCGGTTCCTCTTCACATTCTCTCCCAATCAGAAACAAAGGCAAAGCTAATGTCGCATGCGTCAGTTTTCTCGCGCTTACTGCAGGCTGCATTTGAGTAGCCTGCGTTTGTTGAGTGTGACGAAACTAATCATGCATAGCCTGCATGGTTTACCTGCAGTCACTCTGTTTGAAATCTTACGTATATTTCCTGAAAAAACCATTTGCTCTAAACGGGAATCGAATTAACCGGCCTCTTGATTAGTAGTCAATGTGATCGAGTGCTACTTTATCTGTGGTCATAGCTGGGTCATATCATAACAGCTAATTAAAGAGAAGAGACACTGATACTCGATTGGTTAAAATAAATAAATAAATAATCAGTTTATTTAACCCTTTGGTAGTGTAACAATAAATTACAAGGGAGGTCAATTCTACGCAAAACACATAAATACACTTAGGCACAGAAGGCAAAAACAATTAAACCCTATTGTAACTGTGAGAAATGCAATTACTGAGGCGGTCCGTTTTGACAATGTGGAATTCAGAACGGGAAAAACCCGACCTCAACCCGTACCCATGAACGACATTCGTGGGCTGTGGCAGCAGGTGTACAAGGAAACTGGACTCCTTGGTGTTCGAAATGAAACGCCTGCAAGCCTCATCACGGCGCGCCAACAGCGTAGGCAAGCCACACCTCACGCGTGCCGACTCATAAGAGCAATCTGGAAATATGATTCTTAGTGCAGACTTCTGCACGCTTTCCACCAACTGAACCAGACAGGCGGGTAACGCGGCCCACACCGGAGATGCAAATTCTAAAATGGGCCGCACAAGGCTACAATAAACCTGAATGAGACCAGCTGGTGGGAGGTCAACAGGCTGCTCTTGGAAGGGTTGAAGTCTGGTTTGCCTCACACGCGAAGCATGTATGCTTTTCATTTTCATGTTAATTTCTCTTTCCTTTTCTCTTAGGTTGTGGTGGTATAATTTCTATGGAGAGGCTGGGGAAAATCAGTGTTCGGGGGATTTACAGACAGTCCAAATTATGCCGATGGCTTTTTATCCACAGTAATTCAACCTCATCTAACATGATTGTAAACTTTCATTTCACCTACTTTGATGTACCATGCCGTCACGGTTACGTGACATTACATGACAGACATGGCGGGAAAAGGAAGACCTACTGCGGCGCCTCCCCTCCGATAGTCCCCAGTCTTCCCGCATCAAGCCAGATAGCGCTGGAAATCCAACTGGAGAATAGTTCAGACGTTTGGGGCTTTGAACTCAAATACCGAACGGAATCTATAGGTACGGAACAGACTAATTCAAATTGGTTTATTCAACTGAGAATCCAACCGTCGACGAAATGTGAAATTATGAGGTCAACATCAAATGATCTAGTGCTCTGTAGCAGAATGGTTTAGTTAAAGAATTATTTCGTTTAGCAAACCATAACTAAACCACTTCCGTTTGCTCTGTTCTTTTTCAATGTCTTGTTTTTTTGGTGGTGATGGCCGCCCATAAACTATTAAACGGGTATGTGAGGCTTAAGGAATGTGGCTAAAAATAGAAAGTTTGAAGTAACGACGTGATGACGTCACAAAAACTAAATTTGTGAAAATCATGATTTTGTTGAAATTGTCTGCATGATTATTACTAAGAAATGCCCCTTGCCAAAATCAGCGCGATCGTTATTTACGCGCACGTATGACGTAACTCAAGATGGCGCTGAAAAAGCAGACGAACGAAAAACTTGTCAAAGCTCACCTACGCACAGGGAACCCAAGATTAGAAGTTGCGTTCTCCCAATGTCGAACGCAATTATTGCTTTGAGATGATTCGGGACAATTCAACAACTCAACAGCTCAACAACTCGACAATTATTCGATCTGAAATGGTAAAGAACGCTAACGACAATTTTGAAAATAATCTTTACAAAGTACATTCACTTACTTCTGTTTCGGGTCTGGTTAGCCGGTCTTCAGGAGAGCGATCCGAACGTTTTAACTGAACGGATTGTTCACCAATAGAAATTAGAGCTTCAAGATCAAGTATTGAAATCAATGTCAATGAAGGTCATTCTTGATTTTCAAATTGTGCACGTGACTTCCAAGTAATATTAACTTAACAAAGCATTTAGTTTTCAAAAAAAGATATTAGGAAGGTAATGACAGTAATACAAGTTTTTTTTGTAATATGAAACTTAATCATTGGTTTGATCCGTGAATATTTTCAGTTTCAACGTACTTGAAAGTCCCACAAGAGAAAAAGCGGACAAAAAGTGTCTCCTGCAGGAGAGAAACCCTCTCTTGTGTCCGAAGAAGTCAACACTATCCTTCCTCCCTCCCTCACTCGACTCATTCTGCAGATTAAAAAAAATTGAGATTGCTGCTTCTGATTTTTTTATTTTTTGTTGTTGTTGTTTTTTTTTTTGGTAGAAAAAGGAGAGAAAAGGGGGTTACCTAAACAATTTAGAGGGAACATTCTTAAAGCAATCTTCCAAAAAGTTGGCCAAGGACCAAGCTGTTCCTTTTGTCCCGAGTGTTTCGTTTTCCTTTTGGCTCCTTTGTATCGCTTATCGCCGAAGAAAATCACTTGGTCTTGCGTAAATTGTCCGCAAAAATGTTTAAAACACACTGAAAAAATCATTTTCTGCTGTAGATAGACGACCAGTAAAGATACTCCGTTTCTGTCGTCCATCCAACCGGTCAACGTGTGAAACGTCACTGGCCTGCGTGTCTGTGATTACTCAAAGAATCGACTAACAAAAAAATGACCATCATTATTCGTAGAGACTTTTCTCTTCCCTTTATCCTACGACGTCTCAGGGGAAGGTAAATTCCTAAACACAGCATCACAGTTAGATGTAATTACCAAGGAGTCGATTTTAATGAAAGAAGACAAGTGAACCGGAGTATGCAGAGAAAACCCTCAAGTTGGGTTGAGTTCCTTAGGGAGCTTACGCAACAGGACGGCTGGAAGACTCAGGACGGCAAAATGACCAAAAAATGTCGTGCAAGACCGGGGATGCACAGTCTCGCGCGTCATTTTTTCGTCATTCTGCCGTCCTGAGTCTCCCAGCCGTCCTGTTGCGTAAGCTCCCTAACTGTCAACGTAAGGACGGAAGGCGCTGATTTGTTACCAAATCCAGAGAGAGTCCATAATGTACTATTATAAACAGCACCTCTTACATTTCACAAGGTTGAAAAAGGGAAAGTTAGACCTACCTTATACAACATTTCAAAAGGAAAAGTAACGATAAAAATGTTACATGAAGTTTAGACGACCTCATGTTAACATAATCGAATGCCAACCAGTGATGTGCGACTCTATTCGCGCGAAATTCGTTTGGTGAACACGTTGCCGTATATTTGCATTCTTGAAATACACACTTATTTCTGTGTTAATATACAAGTGTCACTTAATGTTTATTTCGTCACATTCGACAATGACAATGAGGTCGTCGAAACGCTATGTAACATTGTTATAGATAGTTTCTCTTTTAAAGTGTTTTGTAAAATCCATCTATATCGTACCTTATATTTATACAATGCAAACTTAACCTTTAGGCGTATTTTTCGAGGTCATGTCTTTCAGCTTTAGAGCTGGCCAAAATGATTCTGCATTTATTCAGTGAATTTTTATCATTGACGCCAATGCTTTATTTTTAGGATGTGGAGCAATTTTGGAGATTTCAAGTGATAACAAGCTGGTATCACCGAGGTATCCGTTGCCATATCAACATAATCAAGCCTGTACATGGATTCTTCTCACATCCCCGGGGTATAAGATCGCCGTTCGGTTTATCGAGTTTGATTTGCAGCCCCCCTATAATAAGAAATGCCAAGACTACGTGCAAATTCAGGATGGTAGACAAGGTAAAATATCTTCACTTAAAGTGGCTATGTCACGGCAGTGCAGTTGATTTTGTGTAGTGTTACTCAACATTACCCCAGCGATTACTTCTAAACAACACAAATCAAAGGCTCGTAACAAAAAATGTCGGTCAAGCATAACTTAGACACTCAAGTTACAAACAATGGAGGTAAACTGTTAGGCTGAACAATATTCAAAAAACAAAATTTTACGTTTGGCTTGATTTGGTTGCCAGCTATGGCTAAATTTCGTAACAGTTTCACTTATTATTCATTCAAAGTTCTTCTCCGTTTTCGACTGGCTTCCACTAAATTTGGAATATTAAACAATGAAGTCAGTAAGGACACAAATAATGAAAAACAAATTGTTCGCGATATTTGTTGACTAAAGGAAGCGGGATACATTTTGTATTGTTATATACCTAGCCTTTCACTCGCCAAAACGAGCACTGTGATTGGTTGGTTCTTGGTCACGTGCCCCTGATTAAATTCAAATGTGTCCTGATCGGAATACAATTCCACAGTTGTTGTCCGATGTTTTGCTGTGATTGTTGACGGAATAGTCTAAATATACAACAAAGCACTTAATGTCTGGTCCCTCGGGAAACTAGTTAGTTTTGTTTTCCCTCGAGGCAAACATCAGGACTCTCGAGAAAACAAAACTAACTGTTTCCTTCGGGACCATACATTAAGTGTACATTAACACCCGATAAATATGCTCTAGGACACAAAGATGAAGCTATATAGAGAATACCCGGCTACTTTTAAGGTGAACCCGGCCTAAAAGGGATCAATACGTATACGAAGTCAGAGAGTCTGTATATTTCGATAGAAATTAATACTATCGCAGTCTCGCAGGAGAATGTGTCTCGTTTTCTTATCTCACTGAACGGGACTGAGGATCGGTGTATCCACTTCGATCTCCACTTGGAATACTCCTAGGGGAGGGGTGGTCTTTTTCAAAGTGTCCGCGTATCCACGTTCATCAAGGGTACACCTCTGAAATGGCAGAGTGTTCTGCAATCATCGTCGTAACGAGGCTAAAAAGGCTTATTAGCATTAAAACAAAAGAATATTCTATTTGGACGCTATTATGAAAGTGCTGCCGCCCAAAATTCTACTTCCCTTTTTTTTCTCGAAGTAACATTTTGGCGAATTGTGCGTGCGTTCGTAACTCCAAGTCGCTAACTGCTCGCCATACATCTGTATTTACTACAAATTTCTCTTTTCTTTTTCATTTTTAAAAAAAGTTGTTTTTTTCTCTGAGAGCACTATTGAGTATATTTTTTCCCTTGACTTGAGCACCTAATAAGAAATCTGAGACACGGTTTTTGGGCTTAAAGTATCAATAACGAACATGGTCTTTTCTTTATTCCCGTTGGGGGATTAACCTTAATAAAGCTTGTATACAAATAAGTACGCTTTAGGGAAAAAGCTTTGCGTTTACCAAAGACAGTAATTTCCTTCCTTTTTGGAGTGAAAGTTTAACACTGATCTGAAAATTAAAAGCTACCCAAAAAGTTTTGAGTCAAAGTGGTTTGCGCCGAAATTGCAAATAAAAGAGAAATACTTTATGTTCACTTTATAGCAAGAGATTTGAAAACTCTTTGAAAAACAGGCCTAAGTAATTGTAACCATCCGTTAGAACAGAGCCTCGAGTTATGTAAGCAACCACTCACTTCACAGGTTGCTAATAGCCATTATGCTTTGCAACTTACACTACTGCTATCACCTCGTATGGTAAAACACAAAAAGACACTGCAAAAATCGATACTATCGAGGATAACAAAAAATACTGTCCTATGAACTTAACAGCCAATACATTTTGCTTTTTCTCCCTCATATGTAGATTACTCACCCGTGTTGGGGAAATTTTGTGGGAAACACGTTCCAGGTCAAGTAATCTCCACATTCAATAAGATGCGAATCACTTTTCACAGTGATAATACAACCACAGGGAAAGGTTTCGTGCTTCAATACAGTGTTATCCCACCAAAAAGACTTCCAAATACAACATTTCGCCAGGCGAACGGTGAGTAGCCAGTGAAGGGCGCATGCGGGCAAGTAAGGCTTTACATAGCCACGCCCCACAAGTTAACAGTCTTGTGAGTTGATTCGATTCATCGGAGACTTGTAAAATCCGAATTTAAATCATATCTCTGTTCCTTGTTGAAGGTACCTCGTGCTCTACCTTTTGGACTGTTGCGTGCTTGACGATATTTTCCCCTCTTTTAACTTGGAATCAAAGTGACATTTAGGGCGTGTTCGATTGACCCTATTCCGGAATAAGAATATGTGGAGTGATGATTAAAACGGTATGTTTGGCGCGTTTCAAAGTAGCAAGGACAATAAAAGTATGTTTAAAATAGCATTTTAGCAGATTTTTGACAATTTTTAATGTGAATCTCCGTAAAAACGAAGGATTTTTAACTTATATTCCATGTATTCCTATTCCGGAATACGGTCAATCGAACGCACCCTTAATGAAACGAAAACAAAGCACACGTTGCTGTGTTACATCCTCTTGAATTCCTATATGTTTAAATAGAATTTAATAAAATATATATTAACGAAAATGACAGTTCACATTTTAACCAGCGCAATCAGACATAGCTTGATGCTGCTTAGGGGCTACTTACATCAGACCGGGACGAACTCAGACCACTCAGTATAAACTTGTACCAGTATAAAGTTTTTGCAGCCGTTTACATGAAACCGGGACGAAATGCTTGGTGCCTGGTTTCGGGATGAAATTGTATCTTTTGCTTGATTATATGGTTAGGGTTAGTAAAATATATCGCTGACCCATAAGCATACAGGCCGCCTTAAATCTCTGGAGACGGTATGAGATTTGTTGTCATTTACATGAGAACGGTACAGACTCAGACCGGCCCGAGAGCTTTTCGTCTCGGTCCAGCAACCGAGACGAAGTCAGGCCGGTCTGAGTTCATTGTCTCGTTCCTATGCAGCCATCAGTTGTCGCGTCACTAGCGTTGTGTGATGCCAAAAATGATGTAGCTTCAAAGTCCCCAAACTAATTATTGTTTGGTTTTCATTTCAGTTTCCCCAGAGCAAACGGAAAAGCCTTTGACTAGCAGTGCAGCTACATCGGCAAGCGGTCAGGAGAAGAGAGACCGAAATAAAGGACATTCAAGAAGGGCATCACCGTGCCTATTGTGTTTAATGCCTTTGTTGATTATAGCAATTCCTGAAAAATAACTTCGTTATTTTAAAAATATCGGGTGTACAATATATATTACAATATTTATCTCATTATCTTTTTTCTATTCTTGTGTTTACTTGTTTTGCGAATGTTGTTCATAGCACATAAGAGTCTAGTTCACTATATTCATTGTGATTGCTGACTTAAATATTAGAGTTTCAGTGATATGTGATCAATCTTCGAATTTACCTCAAGAAAGAAAACAAACACTAATTACGCGGTGCTTTCTGTAACTGCAACTGACAACAACAGCTTCCCTTTGATGATTGCTTTTTGCTGTAGCATTTCAAGCTTAAAGTGCCCCTGTGATCAAAAAAATGCTTTCCTTTTTTTCTTCAGATTTTCAAAGTGTGTTTGCTTAACACCTAACTGGCAACATTTTGAGCTTTGATTCTTATCCAAAGGCCGTTTACTTTGAGTGTAAGTTTTGGATTTCACAGTCCGCCATTCCTCACCTTCAAAACTGACCAATTGGACCACAGAGGGTTGGATCCAAGGAAACAGTGGCGTCAAAGGCTTCGGCGTGCGAATACAGCTTAATATATATGCAAAACGCGAGATTAAAAGTCTGAAAGTTCAAAACTCCTGTGCTGCATATTAATTCTGCAGCGTAAACACGCATTGCATTCTTAAACTGGTGAACATTTGACGTCATGTTCTCCCGGATTCAGCTCTCTCAAGAACTTAAAGTTGGTAATGGCGGACCATTAAGTAGGAAAATTCCAGTTAAAATAAACAGTTGTCTTTTGAAAATCAAAGACTTAAAAATTTGGTAGCTTAGTGTTTAGTTGACAGTTTTGAAATCCAAAGGAAAGTAAGAATTGACTTTTTTGGTCACAGGGGCACTTTAAAAGGTGATCCTTTCCCGGACCATTGCCGTTGGGACCAGAAAGCAGCAACAAGTTCTTAAAAATCCCTAGGGTATCCCCTCCCGAAACCATATATAATGGGACACATATCTAGCCATTCCTAATAGAGCAGTTTACTAGTGGTAACGTCAAGCTTTGTCGTGTACTTATCAAACATGTCAGATGCCGCCCTTAATCCTCAAAACAAAACTGGCACCACAGTCCCTTTTTTGCAGTTACGAAGTCTTTCCTAGTATGCTCTTCCCTATGTTGAAAACAGTACGTGATGAATTATGCAAAGCGTGGTTAAGTGAAAGTGTGTGCGCGATTGAGGAATGCTAACTTCCTTTTCTTGAAATGTGAGAAGCGACACAACGGCCTTTCAGAGTTAGTGGCAGTTTCTGTGGTCTTTAGACGAAAATATAGTTGTGTCTCGGTTCTGTAAGTTTTTGCGTCATGAAGCAGCTCTCGTAACGTATAATGTGATTGGCTCGAAGCCAACAGAACAGACTAAAACAGTTGAAACAATTAAAAGTGGCTGCTTACAATACCAAATATCCCACTTTTTTAAAAGTCTTTAATTGCGCTCTGAGTACCGAAATTTTTGTATTTTTATATTAAAATGATGATTCCAGAGCAGGAAAACAACTTTTTTGATTCTCATATAAGACTGCTACCTTACTGAAGCTTTGCTCTTTGACTTAATTTTTTTGAAAAGTGGAGGTCTTCTCAAAACATTCCTTGTGATACTGTGAGAGGTCTGTGTATCTTTCCCTCAGCTAAGCAGTTGGTACTTCTCTATTTCCACAAGTTCCTTTTTTTTATTCGATACCTGAGTGAAGGGATAACGATCTCGATGGTCAATCGTGCAATAGAGGACAGTAGGGAGTTTAAGATCTACGACGCCGACGTCGACGAAAACGTCACCTCAAAATATAATGTTGCACTATCGTAAGTTTCTCGCGGTTTGGCCATCTCGTTCGCGCCTTACAATGTGGCCGAAGAATCCTAAAACTAAATTGGTACGAGCGGTTTCAGAGCAAAAATAGAGATCGAAAGATTCACATTTGAATGCTCACGTTGTCGTCAAAACCTCAAATTTGGTGATTTCACGTCGTTGTTGTGCAGAGAACCCCACGTTTATGTGCTAAAATGCGTGCCGCACGTGCAGCACGATTATTTTTCCTCTTTTAACCAATGATATCGTTGTTTCGTGGCGTTCTCGTTGACCACCGCGTCGTAGATCTTAAAAGTCCCTATTATGGAGCTTAAGAAACGACGACAGCTGCAGCAACGACAACGCTACAAAACAATAATATCATTGCTTAAAAGAGGAACATAATCAAATTCCCTATATGTTGCAACAATGACGTCGCTTCACTCTTAAAACTCGATACATACTTTACACTTTTTAGAGTTCTAAAAATCAGTATTGAGTTTACTTTCGACCTATATAAAAGCTATGCAGATCTCCGATGCTGTTGTCTTAAGCTGTTGTCTTAAAGCTGTTGTCCGTCCTGGCCTTTGGCGCATGCCCGATAACACCCTCCTGGATCTTTCGTCACGCAGCCTCATCCAACAATTGTTGCACCAATGTGGAACACTTCAGGGTGTTAGAAGTTCGGGGATGGTAGTGGCGTCGGTTCAAGCAAGGTATTTTAAAGCGAACCTTAATAAGACAATTATTCAACTCTTCCTCCTTCTTGCAAGGGTTTGATTGATTGACCGTAGTCCAAAATGGGAATACATGGAAAAGATGTTAGAAATTCTACGTTTTTACGGATATTCACATTAAATTGTTAAAAAATGATTCCTTGGGTTCCCCATTGACGAGTGAAATCATCTGGCGTCAGACAGTAAAATACTCTGGCGTTATACTGAGTAAAAGACTAAGTATGACCGGTTTAGGGGTGAAAGGGTTAAGACTGGCAAGTGAAATCGAGTTCCGAGTTAAACAGTTCAAGGGGACTTCATTGTTGACTTGTAGTAATCAATTGTATAACTATAACTAAAATTAAATCTTATTTCATGCTTTTCGAAGCTTTTGATGCCCCATTTTTGACCATTCGTTGTGACGTGTCTGAAGCTACATGAATCACAACATAGAGTTTATTCGGTTAATGAAAACTGCGATACAGACTGACGAAGTCTACAACAGATACGTCATGCGGGCTTAAGGGTAAGAAGCAATTCATGGAATGATTAAGAAACTACTGTACAATGAATACAAATAAAAAAGGAAGGAATAGAACAAAGGAAGAACGGGCAGAACTAAGACTGACGAAAAATTACCAAGAACTGTGAGAAGCAATAGTACTCCATAATGTTGGCAGCATGATACTGGTCACATTGGTATACATGGACTGGTGACGGACGGACGGACGTACGCACGGTTAATGACGTCATGGCTATAAAACCAAGATTCCTCGCATCGATGGGTTACCATATTTTCTTAACAATGGTGCACCGCGCGCGCGCTGGACCGGCTACGAGCGCGCGATTGGCCAATCACATTCAAGCAATTAGGGAGCTTAAGCATGCGTGTTTTTGAGACGCGGACGGCAACCGGAAGATAAAATTTCGCGTGCCAGGACAGTGCTGTCTCACAGATTTTTATACTAATCATCTCTAATGGAGAAAAGATACTTAGCAATGGAAATGTGTTTGAGGGAAGACAAGTTAAAAGGGAAAACAACTCACTTCCGCTTGCCGTCCGCGTCTCAAAAACGCGCGTGCTTAAGCTCCCTATTATGATTCCGGCCCCGCTAAGATGCTTGAGAAAAAAAAAATAGAGGATATTACATGGCCGTGCGGAGATACGAAATTTCGTATCTCCGTACGGCCCTGTAACATCCTCTATTTCAGCTACCTTCACGCCTACTCTTTTTTCCAATATAATTGAAAGGGGCTATAGACCGAATGCATAAACGGAGGCCAAAAATGTATTCTTTTGTTTATGTGCTGATTAGACTCAGTAGCCTCGCTCTCAAGCAACATTTCTTTTGTATTTTGTCCATGTAAACGAGGCTAGTGAGTCTAATTAGCACATAAACAAAAGAATATTTTTTTGGCCGCCATTTATGCATTCGGTCTATTTCAATGAAAAAAGTGTACATAGTCAAGTACTTTGTTATGGTTTTGCCACGTTGTGTCATCTCAGTAATTTTGCCAATCCCTTGTTGATTCGAGTCACACTCACTCCCTTGCTTGATTTTGAGTGTGAGAGACATGGAGAGAGAGGAGGGTGGGTCTTCAAAGAGAAAAAAAATACTTGTCAGAAAAACGCTTTTGCGCTGAGACAATCGGTTACCGAAAATAAACAACTGAAACTACGGGGCCCACAACAAAACACAGACCCTTTTTTTTTAACTCTGAGTTCTGAAGCGGTAGAAAAGTGACTGGAGGGAGGATGGTGGTGGAGGGGGGGGGGGGGCACACGAACAGAAGCACGAGAAGAGGTGCGGTTAGATAGAGCAAAAGATAAGGCGTTGAATGATCCAATTTATTCAAATGAACGACGACAAACGAAAAATCGTCAGTGAAATTCTCAAAACCGAGTAAAGAATAATGAAAATAATGACACCTTTAAAGGAAAAGACGGCTTTCTCGAATTCTGAAAGAGGATACTGCCTAATGGCTTTATCTCCTTCTGTCAAGTTCTTGATAGGTTGATAGTTATCCCGTGATCTTTGAATTGGTTAAGTACACCAATCATTGCACCTTTACGATGGTGCATTCACTTAAAATAGACTCAAAAGCATCGTCGATGCTGACAGTGACGTCACGGCATCTCAAATCTTGGTAAGCAAACACTTAACGTACGGAAAAAAATAATGAGAGTTGATGTCACCCAAATCACAGATCACAGGAGTTGGAGGTCAGGAGACCGCTATTACAATGCTATTTATGTCAATATGGCCGCCAATCTACATTCTTCACGATAAAACCAAGATGATACCAAAATAGTTCAAATAATTATATTATACCCTCTACAAACATTAACCAAGTCATTCGAGTAGAAAATAGGTCTCTATAAATTCTGAAATGTATTAAACCCTTAACTACATTTTTGCTTTATGGTCTATACGTGCAGTAAAAACAATATTGTGGTACTAAAAGCAAAGGAAGACAGCAAGATTCACCACCACAAAGACACGCAATTTACGTTTCCTGGTACTAACAAAAATATGTCCATATGCAGCGGTGTCAATTTGTGCGGCATACAACTCCAAAGAATATCTATCAAGCACGTAAAATTACCGGGTAGATATTATGTGATAATATTTCGTCATTACACAGACTCCTCCCTCCCCGTTAACAACTCGGTTATGAGGCAGAAGAAGAGCCTTTGCATGTTTCAAGAGCATGATTTCCAGTGCCGGTGTTCTTTCGGTAAAAAAACACATCGGAAAGCCTTATGCCATTTTCAGTTCATATCAAGGAGTTGGGTTGCTATCATTTTGCCTTGCACCACAAAATTCTACTTCCGTAGCTCATTTCAATGGAGCTGTATCTAAATTTAATGGTCTGTTCAAACTACCGGTGAGGTATTTGTTGATGTGGAGCCGCTTGCACCACGAATTGCTGCCCCGTAACATTGGTCGCTGGTACAAACTGCTGTGGCACTCTTACAACATACTGTCCACTAGAATTAGATCCGGAATTTACACTGCCTGGGACTGAAGACCATGGAGATTGAGGCTCAGCAACAGGAGTTCCCCACTGATGCTCCTCCATACCGGAGGCCCACGAAGGTACGTTCTCAGGCCCACCTTTCCAAGGACCATTGACAGCAGTTCCGCTATAATTGGAAACAGGCACCTGGGCACCCTGAGGACCCTGCAAGTTTGAGAAGCTAGGATTTCTCGATCCAGTAAAAGTTCCGATAGGCTGCTGTTGTGGTACTGGAGTTTGTGTAACCACCTGTGGTCCATTTCTTGTGGGTACAGGGTGCGTTACATTCTGTACTGGTTTATTGGTTTGTTGATTGACCTTGATTTGATTTAAACTCAACTTCGTCTCCGTCTTGCCAGCGGGTTGTTGTCCAGCTTGTCTCGTTTGTACCACGGATGATGAAGGCTTCTTCTTTGTTTTGCTCTCAAACTGAGCCAATTGTTCAATTTCTTTATCAATTCCTGAAAACGTCTTTTTTGACTGAGAGTTGGAATTTGCTGTTACGAGTTCGGAGCTATAACATCCGTTAATTTTGGCATGATCCACGAGCGGATCCACAAGCACTTCATCTGAAATGCTCTTGATTCTTGATGCACTCTGATGTTGTGTCGTCGCCACCGCCACGGAACTTTGCTGTTGTTGTTGTTCTTTCATTTTTTCTTTTTTCAGCTGGGCTTGATAAGCGTCTTTCAATTGCTGTTGATGCTGTTGTGCACGCTGTTGTTGCTGGCGTTGTTTTTTGCTTTCAATCTTCTTTTTAAATGCCATTAATTCTTTCTCGTGTTTCTTTTCCAATTCTTCTTTTTCTTTCCGATGTCTAATTAAAACAAAAACAACAAAACGTGAACTGGCGAAAACAAGGGGTTTCCAAAAGTTGCTTACAAAAGAAGAATATCGCTTCTTCGTTGCGACGTGTTAATGTTGCTCTCCTAATAATTTTGTTATTCATATTATTAAAAACTTCCGACCTCGGATTATTGCGTTTCCAGCTTTCTGACTGGTTCACTCAATCTCGGTTATAAATTCATACCGTATGACCTACTATGGAATTCCGTCAAGTGCCGCCAAGCTGAAAAATTTGTGCGGGAAGCAAA
>NC_090875.1:3986760-3994260 GCF_036669935.1 Montipora foliosa | reverse complement strand
CTGTGAACCAACAGAGTTGAGACTTTCCATGGATGAGCTGGGAGTTAATGAAGGAACTGAATCTAAGCCCACATTGCTTGTCACGTCTTGAAGTGTTATTTCAACAGGTTGTATCGGAGGCTTCATTTGCTCTGAACTGTCTGATGATGGCGTTTCAGGTCTGCTAGATAGTGACACAATAAAGCGCCCCTGCACAAACTCGCTTGCAGAAAGTGGTGCCCCTGCTAATTTTGCAGTACCACCACTTGTGGTGAGTTCATCATCTGAAGAAACCACCGATTCAGGCTTGAGTTTGTCACTAATGAGGTCCTCGCCTGACAGACCACATTCAAATTTACAATTGTGCTGCGAAGTTTGTTCCACAGAACTTGAATTATCAACAGGAAGAAAGGAATTAATTGGAGTTTGAGATCTCGCAATACTTGAAGATTTCAATGACAGCTGTTCACTAGCGGATTCAATCGTAAAGTTTGTTTGGCATAAATCTTCACCCAAACCATCTGATGTACGAACATCCGAGCTCGATTTCTCGATATCACTTTTGAAGGCTTGTTCAACAGCCGTCTGTTGTGTTTCTTTTCGGTGCCAAAATGTTTCTCCTGAAAGGTCCTGCTTAAGATCTGGTTCTGCCTGAACTGGAATGACCCTGTTTAACTCAGCTGTCACAACTTCATTTGCTGAAACTGAACCTGCATTGCTGTCTGAGTTCCCAGATGAAAGGGGTTCATCTTGTGTGTTTTCTAAATTGGCTTCAGATGATGACAAACTGTTGTTCACAGGATCCTCAACTTTCTTCACAGTAAATCTTCTTCTAGCGTTAGCAGATGTAGAAACGTCTGGTACTGGGGTGAAAAGAGCCGTTTGATTTACATCTCCTCTGCCTTGTGCTGTATTTTCTGTACATGTCTCAAGTGCAGTGGAGTGCTGATCCAATGCACTCAAGTCGCCGCTGAAATCTTCTGGAGACACTACTTTGTCCTCTCCAGGAAGAGAGACTTGTTGCTGCTGAGTAACTGGATTCAATATAACAGGCTGCTTGGCTTTTTCATCGGAAGACCACCCATCGTCAGGACACTTTTCAGGGGAACTGGGTTTTTGGTCAGACACTCTAGACAGTTTTTCATCCGCCTGTGCAGCTCCAGGAACAGAATTTTGTCTTTCAACAAGAACTGAGGTTGCGTCTGTTGCACCTTTCACTGTACTATCCACAAAGAAGGGTGATTCCCTTAGATGAGGACTCTCCATTGACTGTAACACGTAAACAAATACAAGTAAGCGTACAGTGTCACATATTGCATACACTCCACCATAATCTGGACCAATCGAACCTGCTCTGTGATTTGGGTATAGACGAATGGTCATCAAAGAGAAGAATCTCTGATCTAGCTCTTCGTCATTGCAGGTTCAACGACTATGGTCAAGACAATTAGGATCCTTAAGGCGGGAATCGTGCAGACTGCTACTTTCATTTACTGGTGGACACTATTTAATACTTAACTTCGGAAAATGTCGACTACAAGATCTTAATCTACATAGCTAGCCCCTCCCAAACTTTTCTTCTTTCAATTTTTCTCCCAACAATTATTTTTTTCCGTAAGGTTTTTATTTTAATGAATTCAGCAGCATCTGGGTTTTAAATAAGTGATGCAATTCTTTCGGATTTCCTTCGTACAAAAAAAGTAAAACTGGAGAGCACAATTGTTGGTTGACGTACAGAATATGTAACTCGCTGTCCAAAAAAAATTGAGAGATAAAAGTCGGACGTTTAGATCGGAGAAAGAGAACGACTACGAGTACGAGTTTTCCGTTCTGAGCATGCGCATTAAGAAAAATGTCGGCCTTCAAACCTTATGCGCATGCTCAGTACGGAAAACTCGAACTCGAAATCGTCTTTGTCCTCCGATCTAAAAAAGGTAAATTAACCACCGTACGAATAGGGAAAAGCACTGACACGACTCTAAACACCACCTTACATTTTTACAGCGGTGAATTCAATTTAGTTTATCAAATCGTTACATAAAACCAAACTTTCTTCGACATTGCCGTGGTTAGGTTTGTCAATAGACGTACAACCGTGGCCAAAAATATGGAACAATTTGCTATATTTATCACAACCTCTTTCTCTGCCCCCCTCCTCCAAGCAATGTTGTTACGCTGCTGCTGCTGCTTGCTATCAACATTGTTCGGGGAAGAGGGGAGAGGAGCTTTCTACAAATGCCAATGAGAGCTTGAATAACATTATGTAGGTTGGTTATAGATATGCAGAATATAAAATATACACCAGTGGGCAATGCCATTTCGTGTTGTGTCCCGTAAATTTTTGACCAGGATTGTAGATGTTATTGAACTTGCGTGAGATACTGGGAAAATATTGGTCGAGTTCCCTTTTATGCAAAGTTTATGGATCGAGCCTGAAAGGTGAGGTCCATAAACTTGGAAAAAGAGAACGAGAAAATGCCCGAGAAATTGGAAACAGAAAAAAAGGAACAGTTTGGCAACCTATATACAGCTTCGTGACCGGTCCGTCTTGCAAAATACGGACCGCTCAGAGAGCCAATAAGAATTCTCCTTTTCATCTCGGAGCAAAAGCAATAGTAAAAATTACTATAATTTTTAGCGGTGCATATAAGGATTTAGTGTTATATTCACCGCGCTACCCGGTGAATATAACATTTTGGAAGGGTGGCTGCTAAGCCAGTCAAGCACTTTTCGTGCCTTTTTATCTTGTTTTAGCCCGTTATTTTGCACGTTCTTGATATTCACCGCTGAAAATCATACTAAAACAATTATTCGCCTCCGGCTCAGTAACTGTTGGGAATATTTACCTCGACTACGTCTCGGTAAATATTCACCAATATTCACTTCGCCATCGGCGAATAACTGTTAATTAGTATAATTACACAGGTGATTATTTTTCACCTCAGGCTCAGTGAATATCGGTGTATAAACCTCGACTTAAATATTCCTCTGCCAAGAGTAGCAGACTGACTGTGCAAACTCTAAAGGGTCATTTGCTTGTCTTGATGCGTCGTTTGTTTTTCAGTCCATTTCCGTCAAATAGAACAGTTTGGGTGCATACATTTTATTTTTAATTATAACTTTCAGGTAGTCACCGTCAACTACTGAGTTTGTATTAGCCAACCACCTTCTAGAGCGGGGGTTTTATACGGTTTATTCATTATTTTCGAACGAAAGTAAGTTACATGTACATCTTCTACTGTACCTGTTGAGATACTACGCCGACAGTGATGCCTTCTGACGAGATCTGAGAATCCAAAAGTGGCCTGTCACCTGCAATCTCCCCTCCAGGATGTGCTTTGGCCTTCTGCACCTTTTCCTTTGCTTCGACTATAACTCGTTGCACCATTTCTTCAAACATTTGTTTGTTAACTTCCTGCAAGTGGCCTGCTTCGATCTGTTTCAAAAAAAACAAAAAAACAAAAAAAAAATTAAAAAATAAAAATCTAGGACCACAAAAATCTGCACAATGGAGTGGTTGTGAAACCATCGGCAAGAGCACCATCCTCTGGATAGCAAAAGTGATTTACTTTATTTTCCGCAGAATTCCCACAATCTAAAATAAGCCGATATCAAAAATACCATAATACTCTTTGTTTGTCCCTCCAAAATTGTGCACAAGAATTGTTTCCCGTTTTATCTTGGGACCATTATTAAGTCCCAAGAGATAATAAAAACAATGCTTGTCCAAAATTTTGGAGGGACAAACAAATGTTGGCAGTTTTTTCACGAGCGGTTTTACAGGTCGCTTAGCGAGTGACAACCGAAAATTCCGTGAAAACAGTTCTCTTCTCAACTCGCTTAAAGGTAAGCGAGTCGGCTTCGGGTTATTCAAATCGGAAATACAACAGGCGTGCTATTTTTATTATTGCATTGGCACGTGCTCTCTTCTCATTTTATCTTACCCGTGAAAACACGTATCATTTTTAAGTCGCTTAACGAAGTCTGCAAATAAATCACTTTCAGGATTGTTAAGCGAGACAAGGGCTGTCGTGAAAACACGGCCACTATTAGCACACCTGTTGTATTTCCGATTTGAATCACCGCAAGCGACTTCTCACTGGACGAAAGTAATCCCCAACTCGCTTAAGCTACCTGGTTTGGTTGGTTAAATTTCATGAGAATGCCACTGAAGTTTGCCGACTCGCTTAACTTTAGGCCCGGTTCAAACGTTGAACTTTTCATGTGCCCATTCTAATGCAAACGAGCGGAAAAATTGAATTTTCTCACCCGCATTAGATTCGGCACAAGAAAAGTTCGACGTTTGAACCGGGCCTTAGTGAGTTGGAAAGACAACTTTTTTTCACGCGATTTCCGCTTGTCACTCGTTGAGCAATCTTTAAAACCGCTGGTGAAAACACGGGCAACGTGAATAACCAAATTTGAGATTTTATCAAGGACGTTAGCACTTCAGGGTAAACTTTCATTTTCTCCCCTAAATTAAGCGCCGTTCTGACCAGGGTCCTTCTTGAGTAACTATCACACCCTGTTAAAGACTCAATGTCTACCAAGATGCACCGCGCGCAGGCTCGCAGGTTTTGTATGATATGAAACCTCCATTTTTCCGTCGGTGCGTTGTTCCATCGTCGGTTTGCGTAGTTTATTAGGAAGTAGATATTTTGTCGTTAATTGCAATTCGCAAGCGTTTTAACGTGGGTTGAACGACTGAGGAGTTGGAACGACGGTGAATTCCGAAAAATCCCAGTAGCAGACCTCAGACCTGAACCGCTTAAAGCAGTCTATTCACAGAAATCAGTTCGAAATCACTGAGAGCCCATATTGATTCATGGTGATACCACAAACTATACACCAACAGCGAGTTTGCCGAAGTATTTTCGCAGTAAGCCGAGTCAGTGACATTTGCACAGTTTGTCATCTCTTATTTGCATGTTACCGTGAGATAAACTAAGAATAAAGCCAGGATCCGAGCCAGGATCCGAGCCAGGATCCGAGCCAGGATCCGAACTAGGATCCGAGCCAGGATTCGAGCCAGGATCCGAGCTAGGATCCGAGCCAGGATCCGAGCCAGGATTCGAGACCTAACCGAGACCTAACCGAGACCTAACCTAACCTAACCTAACCTAACCTAACCTAACCTAACCTAACCAAGACCTAACCTAACCTAACCAAGACCTAACCTAACCTAACCAAGACCTAACCTAACCTAACCGAGACCTGCCCTAACTAGACTAGACCTAACTAGACTAGACCTAACCTAACCTAACCTAACCGATTCAAGACCTAACCTAACCGAGAGATTCGAGAATAAATAGCGGAGAAAGCTCATCTTAGCTGGAATCCTGGCTGGAATCCTGGCTCGGATCCTAGCTCGAATCCTGGCTCGGATCCTAGCTCGAATCTTGGCTCGAAGTTTAGGTATTCTCGTTACCGTGACTTATCACGATCTTATTTTCGAGACTTGTTTGGAATGTTTCTTCTTGTCTCATACAACATTTGGATGAGATGCTTTTGTTTGTTCAGCAGCTAAATGCAATCCTGAAAGCATTCCCGAATTGAACGATGCCTAATTTGTTGTGTGACTCTTTGACGGCTACGTTTTTAGTGAACAAATTTGCCAGGAAGAGTATAATCAAAGAATAATTTTATTACGTTTTTTTCACATTGTCAAAGACAAAACAAACGAGTTTTTTTTTTTCAACAACGGAGATAAGTATTATTAAATACACTTATTGAAATTTGTTTTGTTTTTTTTAATGCGACCTGTATTTCTGGCGACGCGAGCCGTGTAAGGTGACAAAATCATTTCGAAAGACGCGATATTTTAATAGCCCAAAAAGGGCAGCGGTGCTTTATTCGTTCCAAATATTATTTTATTCGATTGGCCAGCTTTCTAGTACTCCTCTGTGGCTTTTTGTCGCCTATTTCTTTCCCACTTGTTACTTCAAAACAAATGAAAACATAAACAAAGGTGCCCAAAGCATCTCGGTAGACAGAGAGTCTTTTTTTAAAAAAGGTTGAAATAGTCACGAAGTGATTACAACATCTGAGACGACGTTCTCGTTGCCGTCACCGTCGTCGTTGCTTAAGTTTTCCATTGATTGAACGCCTTTTTCGGGGAAGTCGCCATAATTCAGAAGTTTCTATTTAATCTTTTGAAAAGCGCGCCAACGAGGGCTTGCGGCGTCCCATTTATTGATTTACTGATACGGTAATATGGCCTGGAAGTAAAATGTAATGCGTAGTACTTGTAATTCTAATTTGTTCGAAACATACAATTTTAATCCGCCAATGAAAAAAATTGAATTTTTAGGTGCGACCAGAGGCTTTCGTTTCGCCGACAACGTGACCAAAAGAAACGGAGGGCTCTGGGGACGAGAATGGATGAAATAAAAAATATTTCTTGAACAGCTACAATGAATGAACTTGTACTTATTAATTTTGTTTCTTGCAAAAAAAAATTGCAGCAGCGATCTTGCAAACATTATTTTTCCTATAAAGATAGATGGGAAAGGTTAGTCTAAAAATCATTTTCAGTTATGAGTGCGGCAATATCTCAAAAAAATATAACTCACCCACGAACAGCCATAATATCTTAGTATGAACTTAAACAAGCATGTCTTGCAAAAAATAATATTGCAAAACCGTTTTGAAAGCACCTTTAGTCTTCTCGGCGTTTGCAAAAACGTTTTTGGTCAGAAAAACGTTTCGCTCACGTCTAGGCCTCTTGGGTATGCAACCAGTTGCACCCACCCACATTGGATTCCACACAAAAAAAACTTAAGGGTTCCTTAACATACCATGTTTGCAGCCACTTCATCAGGCTCATCTTCGTCGAGACCAAACTTGAATATTATCCTGTTGTTCTTGTATGTGTCAAAACTGCACTCTGCCACTGGTCCCTCTGGTGATCCCTCAATCCTCTTTAATTGAATTCTGGGCAATCGTTCCTTCTTGGTTGATTTTGCAGCAGTTTTATCCTTTTTCTCTGCAGTTGAGGAGCTGGCTGAATGGGGAGGTGGTACAGATAATGATGGCGATGATACACTAACAGTTCCAATCAAGTTTCCACTAGAGGTTGGTACAGGTGGTGCAATTGAAACCAAGTCACTGGAAGCTGGTACCCCTCCTGGAGTAGATGACATTGATGAAGAATTTGAGACATAACCAGACGACACAGATCCTGGCTCTGACGAAGTCGTGGAAGTTGTTTCAGTTGAAGGGGTAACAGCCGCAGAAGTTAATGCTTCCACCTCCTATTAAAAGAAAAGGTCTTAAAATTTTCGAAGACTTTACTGAGTCCCATTGAATGCAAACCTCATTCACGCCAGCAAGCACAACGATGTTCGCCAATTAGTCATGACTAGGGGTTTCAACAATAATACTTCAAGTTGGCGGCTGCTTTGAGTAGAGAAACCGACTGTTGTCATTGTCAAAATGAATTTTAATCTTGATCTTTTAATCTTTCATTTCTCCAGTTTAGGGAAAAAAGTAGCCGACTTCTCTGACTGAAATAGTCGACAC
>NC_090875.1:3954260-3976760 GCF_036669935.1 Montipora foliosa | reverse complement strand
AACACGTGCAATCATTGAAGCGTGAAGTTCACAACGAAGCCTTGGCTTTTTAGCGCTGAAAGTATGGAAAACTGGTGATTGTTTATGTTCAGGTTCGTCTATTTATGTAAGCTATAGACTCGATGTTACATGGAAACTTAACAAAAGTGGAGGAAGCACAGGAAACGTGACTAAAGCTGCTTTCACATTGATTATTTACCTCGTAATGCGTAATGATATGTTTTACGAGCCCTGGCTTCCTTTTAGTTTTAGTATCTCAGTCTTAGAAGCTTACGTGTACCTAAACTTAGGACTATGAAGAAGATTGCATGTGTACATGATCATCAGAAAAATGACGAAAAAAATATCAGTGAAAAAAAATGGCGACTAAAAGTTAAGATCTGGCGACCAAAATTTTTGGATCAGTCGCCAATTGGCGCCTTACTAAAAATGTTAATTTCGAGCCCTGTGATGACAACGACAATGATAAACTTTATTTAAGTGTTAGCGTATTTATCGCTAAGGCACTAATTGGCTTTCCTTTGGATGTGACACCATACAAAATCTCCATCCTATCTCCTCTGTCTGCTAGAATGTCACTTTGAGGAAATTCATGAATGCGAAGAATTAAATAACTCCTTTCAGGCACCCCCTTGCTGACAGGCAAATGCCCATTGTCAACCATCTTTAACAATTTGCAAACAAGACCATTACTAAAATAATACAACTTTCTCTACAACACTGGAATCGACTTCAGGAGTCCTCATGAAATCCAGTTTGAAAATAAATTCCATGACAAACGCATCTATCAATTTTGTTCTAACGTACCTGGTTGCACACTAAATCCCTGGAAAGTTTTGGCAGAATTGGCAAGACATTACCTCCTCCAGTCTCAAGTCCTTTTGATGTCAGTTATGAATACTACTGTCCTCCTTCCATTTGAATCACTTCCCTCAACTTCTGTTAATTCTCGATGCTTCCACTGTTAAGTTTTGTTAAAAATTAAACTCTAGTTTAGAAGAATGGCTATTTAGGTAATTTTACAGGGAAGTAGCATTTCCTTTTCTATACCTCAAGACTCTGCTCACTTACTAATCCTCAAGTGACCAAATCAACCTTTGAATTAAATGCAATCCAAAGTTAATAGCCATGACAACACTGCAACATACACTCTGTAAAGCTGAATAATGTACCATGCTATCAGGGTTGTTTGCTTTCAATTTGATGGCTACATTTGAAAATTAAGTGAAAATTCACTGAGGAATACAGTATCTAATTGAATGTACCTACTCTATGACCACAGCTGTAACTACTGTAGTAATGTTGCCTTTTGCTGGCATCCACAACTACGCAAGGATCGAAGCCAGTTCAGGCAATCAAAATATTATTCAGCTTTTTCAGAGTCTTAAGAACTCACCTGGTCCAGCTGTGAAACAGAAAGATAACACATTTGTCAGATAGCTTGGAAATTAATTCTAAAGTAACAGGTGCTTACCAGTTCTTGAGTGACTTTTTCTGGTTGATCAGTGCCTAAGTTAAAGTCAAATTGAATGCCTTCATTCTCTTTGTGTTTGTCCTTCCGTTTCTTGGGGTCTTCCAACTGTAGCAAAAGCTTAACAATATCAACTGGTTTGGTGGAGTCAACATCGACTCCAGGTTCAGCCTCCACTAGATTTACCTTTACGCCACAGTCTTCTTGGAAAAATGGATGGTTTATCATTTGTTTGATTGTGTACCTGAAATAAGAAAGAGGATTTTTACATCAGTAGGATCAAATGGCATGTGTTTACAAGTCTGAAAAAAAACCACCCCTTGCCAAATCATTGTCAATGTCAACACTGTGTATCCTTCAGCAAATTGCCCAACTAAAGGAGTTACATGTACTGTACAGTGTAACCATGTTACGCATGATTTGCACTTATTTACGATGAAAGAGAAACCAGAAATTACTCAATTTGATATTTGGCAGCAAGACAACCAACTTTTTATGTCCTTGCACACGAAAACAAAATTAATTATTATGCTGACACTTATCCATTAAACAGGTAAAAGCATTTCAACTGTCTGCCATTCATCCATTGGCAAACCACCATAATTATTAGAAACTATGGACAGCTCATTAGCTGTCAACATCAAAATGTTAGAGAGGTCACAGTACCTGTTACATAACCATTAAAGTGGCTGATCAAGCCATTAGGAAAGTCAACAACTGTTAAAAAATTGCAAATCACTGGTCGATGCTACCAAAAATTCAGTGCTGGCGACTACAGTTTCAGAACTGATCGCCAGCTGGCGAATTACGTCTGATAACCCAGGATAACTACAATAGACAAATTCTGTATTTCAATCTTCATATGATGAAATCACCCGGAAATGGTAGCTATAACACGACTCACTTTTCTTTCCCCACTAAACTAATGTCTAAATACTACAACAAAATTGGTTTCACACACTGTTAATTGATAGCCAAAATGTACTTTGATACTTTGATCACCGTGTTTACTAGGTGCCATATTGTTTCAGCGGCCTCTTCCAAAAAATGGGATCGTGGGTGCACTTTAACACCATGTTCTTCTTGCCAGGAAAACAATGAATCAGTTTCAGTAAATGTGAGTTTTTGCAGGCGGGAGACGAATTCAGCTTGAAGGTTAATTGCTGGTTTTCACTCACGTGATCAACAGCCATGTTTTTCAACGAAAACAAAAGGAAGCGTTTGCATAACAATAGATTTCAATTCCCAGAGGATTTGCTCGGGGCACCAACATGGCCGCCTTTTCTTTGTTTAGGGCACCAACATGGCGGTCGTGACGTCATGTGAAAACCGAGAATTGAAAATTCAAATTCATTGTCAGCTGTGAATGCTGAAAACGTAGATTTAGTCTTGAATTACTGCAGGATGTATGGAAATTGTATCCTTAAAGTACAGTACGACGCAGAACTTGTCACCTCAGTTAGAAAGCAGACACATGCAAAATTGACTAAAGAAGGCGATTAATAAATAGAGATACAATGTCATATCGGTAGAAAAGTACTTTAATTAAGAAATTCTGGAGGCTACTGAAACCGTACGAGCTGCTCTTTTCATTGTATCCCGGTTGGAGACTGGTACGAGCATTGTGTTTGTACAGGGGCGTAGGCCGAGCTATTGTGGTAAGGTGTTTATCTGCAGTGAAGGTAAGCTGTTTGCTACACAAGCTGTAGGAGAATAAAGAACTATGTTTTGAAGAGGTGAAAAGCAAGGATGGAGGACCCAGGTTTCCCTTGCTATGGAAAACACGGACTTAAAGCGTTCTGTGATTCGCTCCATTTCAAATAACTCAAAAGAACACCATCACTGACATGTTGATAAACTTCTTTTCACCACAAGTTTAAGCATATCCTCTGAGCATCTGACAGCTTTGCTAAAGTTTACTAGAGTTAATCCCTTTCTGGCGGGGTTAGTGTCTGGATGGGTGACCAAAAACATATACCCGTTCGTAAAACAGAAGCATTGGACCGAAAATACTATTAACGCTAACAAATGCGAACTCAGCAAGGTACAGATTTTGTTAGCTTGCTTTATGCAAAAACAAATAAATATTGATACACAGTTTTTAGAAAGAGCAGAAGGAAGTTTCCAGGACGGTCGCTCAAGAATAACATATAATTTACGACATGAAAACAACAATAATTTTGAACCGTGAATATAGAATATAAACAGTTACGATCAGCGACAAACATTTTGGGAGATTTTTGCTACGTTCAATTTTGTTATTGTACATTTTGGCTGCACAAATAAATCGCAAAATCGAAAGTGACATCGCCGGAATTCAGTGGACGCCGTGATTAAGTTACCGCGGCATGTTTACTTGTCAAACAGTGAAGCATCTGTGTCAAATGATGGCAAGATACCAGGTTTTCATAAGTTTCTTTTTCTGTCGAGTGTTATAAAGTTTGACAATAAATGAGCGAATTCAAAACAAAGATCACAATTGCCCACCACTGTTTCTGCAAAGTCAAAAATTTACTCTCCAAGACAAGGTTATTTATCACCAGGTAATTCCATCATTTTGGAAATAGCATCTACTTTATTATTCACCGGTGTCACAATATTTTGCTGATTTTGGGGCTCATTTTATTGAAACTCAAGCACGCTTCAAACAGACCTGTTTATTTTCATGAAACCTTTCCTGCTTACAGAGCAATACTAAAAATATCCTCCAGAATCACGTTTCAACTTTAAGCTCGAAAATTCAATACACAACATGATATTATAATTTACAAAGGCATAAAATATCACAGAATCCTTTTCCAGCGAAACATTTTATTGAAACAAACAACATAAGATGCACTAAAACGCCATTCGCATTGCAATGACTTTCGACACCATTGCTGGTTAACGAGAATAACAAACTCACAAGGCAGAATGTATATTTATATTTAATTAAGTTAGCACAACAAAAAAACGCTCACCTCATTTTGACACGAAAATGCTTTACTATTGCCATAAAAACTATCCAGTTAAGCTAACATATTATAAAACATGATGAATTCATAAAGGCCACCTTTTCCAGGGAACAATTTTTGGAAACAAACAACATATTTGCTCTTAGAGGCGAAAACCTCTTCCTATTTCATTGCGTGGGTGAAGACAAGAAACTCAATCGTGTCAAATTACCATGTACTTCAGGTTTCCTGAAGAACCTTTTCCTTGAATAACAAGAAAATGCTTTTTCTATTGCCATAAAAACTATCCAGTTAAGCTCGCATATCATAAAACATGATGAATTCATAAAGGCCACCTTTTCCAGCGAACAATTTTTTGAAGCAAACAACATATTTGCTACGACAGGCAAAAACTCCTTCTATTTCATTACGTGCGCAAAGAAACTCAATCGTGTCAAATATGCGCAATATTGCAACAAACTAAATTTCAGGATCACACCGTTTCCATGAAAAACCTTTTCCTTGAATAATGAGGCACAAAATAGACAAGCTTTCTTTCAAATAATTCTTGGCTGTCACATTTCCAATTATGTTTTTACTGAAGACTGTACAGAGTTGATCACAGATCCATGTAAGGTGTTAGATTCATTCTCTGTCTTTGTTGAACCCATAAGTTACCACAGAATTTTCCATTTGGTTTCAGTGTTCTACATAACAGCACACTTGGTAAAATATATGAAATACAGCTCACTTTGATTTCGACTCGACGGGCAATAGATTGTTGTCGAAGTACATTACTTGTCACTTTTAAGATTCCACCACCTGTATATCCAATTTAGTTGCCATTATTGAGCTTCATAAGGGTATATTTTGTTCAAAGATCCACTAAAACGCCATTCGTGTTACATGACTTTCGACGCCATTGCCGGTTAAGTTAATCGTTCTACTGTGTCCACAAGAGAAATCTATGCATTTCCCACTACCCTCTCGATCCTAAGAAAATAGGTTCAAATTCCCACCCTGGTAAGAGTTTTTCTCTGTCCTTGAGTGGGCCCAGTTCCATTAGTAGGGCTAATGCTCTCATGGTTTACATGGGTACATGTAGAAAACTAGCACTCCACATTATCCTCCAATAGTTAATCCTTTAGGATTAGCCAAGGAACCTCAAGGAGATCAACAACTTGATCAATCTTTGTTTCCTTTTCATCAAATCCATCGCCTCTCATTTGGTTTGTGCTGTTTTGTTTTAATAAATTAAGGTTCATGTACAATTTACGTCTCTTGCCATAAAATTTGCTATGTTCTCAGTTCTGGCAAATTTCTGTACATATCTCTACCCTGCTGCTACATGTAACACTTTCCATTAGCTTTCATTAATTCCTAAAACAACATACTGTCAGTATAGATCGTTTTCACTGTCACACAATAAAAAAATAAAATCGAAACCGTTCAATGAAATAAGACAAAAACTTGAAATGTTGTCAGAGGCACATTTGTAAAATTAATCACCTCAACAATTCTCAGGTTTGTGCAGTATATCATTTTTGAGTTGTCGAAGCGTTTCACGCAACTTTGTAGAGTTTGTATGGAGCGACCGTGTTGGTGGATCAAAGTGTTCCACCAACATGGCAGCCAGAAATCAACACAAACATCTGGAATTCACTTAGCGATGACATCACTTACTTTTCACTCATTGGATAAAATACATGTGTATGAACACATCTCCAAATGTACTTGAAACACTTAGACTGGCAAGATTCATAGGCACAGCCATTTTTTTCAACTATATCACTTTATATCATGGTGTCAGGAAAGGTGACAATTCAGAAATTCAAAATTATGTATTTTTGAAACGAAAGACATCATGGAAATCGAAACTTGCAAAAAGGTTTGTTTCTAGGTCATCTTCAACCTCCGCAAAATAAAAATTCAAAACACCTTGTGGTTTTCATTTTAGAATTAATTTTGATGACGTCACTGTGAAAACCATCTATAACTATGAGTATTATGAGTAGAGTGAGAAGGCTGCTTTTAAATTATAACATCTTCAGGAGTCATCGTCAAAATGACTCCGCTGTTCCTTTTTTGTAAATTTACATGTATGACTGTATTCACCCGTATATAAATCAACCTTTTATGACCTTAAATTTAGGTCAAAAATAATCATTAGTATTACAACCAATTTGATCATTGAAATACTACAGTATAGAATACTATGCTATGAGGAGCAGAAGCCAATGACTGTTGCATTCCTCCTGATAATCAGAACTAATTAAGGTATTAATTTAAGGTGTGATTATCATTAACTAATTGAACAAAACCAGGAATATGAAGACCCACTAAAAAGAAAGTCTCCAATCATGCACACCACCATGTTTAATAGCTCCATTGAAAAAAAACCTCAATTACTCCTTGAGATGGTATCATGATTTACCTGTTAAAGAGATAGATATACTGTAGTCCTAAATTAACAAGACAGATGCATATACCTCTCATCCATTTTAGCTTTAGTGCAGCCTTCAATAATCTGTCTGATTTCCTTTGACCCAACTTTATCCAACGACTCTGGCTTTATACCCTGCACAAAAAAAAGGCTATGTGTTGGCAAATCACCAATGAAACATCCAGAAACTCTAAGGTAAAGGAGGCCCTACCATAAGTATGCAAACATTTTCACGCAACACGAGTGTCGATGCTTGCCTGCAAACACGAGGTATTGCACCAGGTTACTAAGCCGTTGAACGATCGTGTTTTATTTGAAGAAACAGAAATGCCTTTTAGAGCTTTCCGCCTTTGGAAAACGAAAATTTCCAGTGTCTATTTCATATTTGTGCTTGTGAGTATCTTCAACATTTAGAGTTGGACAAATCCTTTTTCATTTCAACTGGAATTGCTTACATTCGTTTTGAAGTCTTTTGTCATTCATTTTGAAGTCTTTTACGTCGGCTTTTGTCCACTGCGTTCGTTATGCCCAAGACAACATTATTATGTTCATTTTGAATAAATTACTTAGCTGGAACTTGGCTCAAAATCTTTGACCCATCTGTAAGTCGAGGGCGATTTTTGGAGCTTCTTTTGAGGCCAGAAAAGGTCAACTTATACACGGGTAAATACGGTAGCTGAAATTTAATATCTTCCTTATTAACATTAATTTTCTCAAACATTTACCATCTTTACTGGGCATTGTCGAAACTAACATCAAAATGTTTGAGAGGTTGCAGTACCCGTTATAAACATTAAAGTGGCTGATCAAGCTGTTAAAAAAAGTCAAAAACCATTAAATGGCTAATGTAGCTCTCATCCATCAGGCTTAGCCAAGGAACCTCAAGAAGATCAACAACTCTCTCAATGTATGTTTGGCTTTCTTTGAATCCATCGCTTCTCCATCGCCTCTCTCTCTCTCTCTCTCTCTCTCTCTCTCTCAAACATTTACCGTCTTTACTGGGCATTGTTCAAGGTGCCCCTGTAACCAAAATATCAACTCTTATTTTTCTTTGGATTTCAAAACTATGTTGACTAAACATTAAGCAACAAAAGTTTTAAGCCTTTTTTATTTTAACTGGGATTTTCCAATTTAATAGTCGACCATTACTAACTTTAAGTTCTTGAGAGAGCTGGATTGCAGAGACAATGAAGTAAAAGGTTCATTACTTTAAGAACCTGGAAGAATCTGGAAGAACATTCTCTTGTACCTGACTATGCTTGCTCTGGATAAGCAACTGTTAACCAATCAGGATTGAGTAATGATACCCTCCTGGTTCCCAAAAGTGCCTTCATGATTAAGAAAATATGCCCTCCATCTCAGCCAATCAGCATTTATGTAATCAATTAGATGACAAAGATAAATAGTCAGCCTTTGCCACCTTTGATAGCATATGAGAAACTAGACTAAAAAATGAGCGAGCCCCTTTCGTTTTGGTCAGCAGCAACCTGAACAAGGTCCTAAAGAAGTCAGTGGTTTTACTCCAAGTTATATCACAGCACCATGTGTGATGCTGATTTTCTGTTTTTTTTTCTCTTTTCAATAAATGATAATATTTGATTTGATGCCTGCTCTTCAAAACTTCAATTTGGAATTCAAACTATTCACACCTTTGGGTCACAAATTTGGCAGAGGATAATTAATCAATATTTTCTCTTACATGCAACAACCCTATTAAAATTGATTTCATAATCTTTAACAAGAAAATGAGGCCTTCAAAAAAATTAAGTGAAAGATATGGTTTGAGAGCATTTGCACAGCAAAAACAATTAAATGCATGTATGATTGAGAGCTCTCACACAGTATTGATAAGGAGCACAATCATGACTCCATTTTGCGTTACACAGGTCAAAAAACCTTCAAATGCTAAAATGCTCTCTTTATTGTTTCTCTGTGTTCACTTTTGATTTTGATGTTTGTTTCAAGCAAATTCATGCAAAAAGTTACAGTTTTGCAATAGTGAAAGCAGTTTTTCCATTTCCCATAATCCTTTGTGGGTGTGGCCTATTTCCAATTCTGGCCTTTTTCTTCTAAAATAAGGATTTATTTACAAGCAGCAAATTATAATTCTACATGTTTAGGGAAAATACATGTTGGCTTTGATAATCAGGGCTGCTATGTTCTGATTCTGAGCAAATGTTTCGCCATTGAAATTCACTCAGTCACATAAAACACATGCTTGATCACGCTGAATTCTATTGCATAATTTATTCTACCCTTAAGAATCGCTTGGTACACCCCGATTGTTTTTTGTCACAAGAACGAAGCAAAACATTTCATCTGTACCCGAGTTATGGCGGATTTTTGATGGAAGATTCTGGGGGGAAGCATGCTTGTGGAGGTTTCATTACGCTTAATGAGCACAGCATTATAACGCAAAATGTTTCAGCATCGCTCAAAGCTGAAAATCTCCGGCCTCAGTGAATGAAAATGGCTTAAAGTGCTCACTGTTGTCGGTTATCGCAAGCCCAAGATATGCCGCTCGATCAGACTGCAATACTCCCTTTAGAAACAGCAAAACACTGGAAGTAAGTGGTGAGTCCTCTGCTAATTTGGACGTGCAGTGTAGAAACTATTTCAGTCTTTTTAAATTTGTTCTAGTTACGTCTTCACTTTGTACTTTGACTTTTAACTTTGACACAGAGTCTGTCACATAAAGCCCATTCATTTGACATGGTTTATGTTTGTATTTTGAGACATGTGCTGAGCGGTAAATATTGACCTATTTTAGAAACTGCCTTTCAAAACAATGCGAAGCATTCCAACGAAGGGTTGGTACAAACATGTTGTTTTTCAAGAACTTCTAATTTAAAGAAAAGTATCTGAAAGTTGTTGTGTGCTTTCCTTTCAATTGCTATTCTGATATGCAACTGGAATTTCATAAGATTTTGTGTGTTATAAGCAGAGCAATTGTCACTTTTTTCAGGTTTATTTTGAAAAGGATACAACTTAAATTATTTGTACATCAAAAAGACTCATTTGTACGATATGGGAAAAAGTGTCAGGGTGAAATAGCCATTAGAAGCCGAGATATTGCAATTAACAAGAAAGTACCCCCTAGTTAGAATGTAGTGATAACCCTGCTACTCATCCTTGCAGCATACTTCATGTGACTAAAATAATGTACATAATGCACACATTATATTATACTATGTTTATGTATGAGAAAATAATGATATTGATCTTTAGATCAGAGTAAAGAGAGGCAGCTGTAGACGAGTGTTTTTCACACAACATAATAATTATTGTTCAAGAAATAATCTGAATGAGAGAGATTGTAACTTATACAATGTACATGTAGTGTATCACAAAATAAACTTTCTTGATTTCAACTGCCATGAAAGAGCAAGAGACACTGCCAGAAGAAATTTGTTTGTGGACAGCAAGGGAGTGTCCTTGATCAACACAAAAAATGCTTAGCAGCTAAGAATGCCTCTCCATACATTTTGTGTTTAAATGAATTCCAATACATATTAAGCATTGGAATTTCCTTTTTTGTAGACAGATCACAGTTGTATCCTTTAAATCAATTATGTGCATGTAGGGGCCGATTACATGAGACGGGATGGCCCGGTTAGGCGGGGTGGCTCGCTAAGCCGTGATCCCGGCACATCTGAGAAAAACACCAAAAGTCAAGTTTGCAATTACATGGAAAAATGTCAGCCCAGTTAGCCGAGATATTAGCATTACCATACCGGAATCCCAGCTCACCGGGCCGAGATTTTTCCATGTAACCGCGTTCGTCAGGACAGCCCGGTTAGCCGGGCCAGCGATTTCTAACCACATTACTCCACTTTAGAGCAAAATGGCCCACAGAAATTACAGTCGGTCTTTTTTGTTTATTAAAGTAAAAGAAGTATAAGATAGCAAACCTGTAGCGTACTTTATAAATTATTGTAGAATGGTGAACTTTCATCTCTCCACTTCTCCTTGTTATCTTTTTTCACACAACATATTCTAAATTTAACCCAAGCCCCACTGACCGGGCTGGCTCGGCTCATGTAATTGGCCAAGCCTACATTGATGCAGCTGTATGTCTCAGGATTCCTGATTTTTAGACACTTCTCAAAAAAATTGTCCACTTTTGTCTTAGATCTCTGACTTATTTTAAGTTTTTCTCACATTATTTCAAGGAATTTCTAAATTTTCCATCAATATTATAGAGGGGCTTCAGGCCGCAAAGCAGCCAGGGACAGAGCCCCATACTAGAGAATATGGTCAACCTTTTTTCGTTTGGTTGTCACATGACTGACCGAGCCTACGTCCATCTGTCTGTACAGACTCTGGGGGAGGGGAAAAGGGAAGGGAGAAGAGTCTTGGAAATGCAGCTTTGAGGCGAAGATTAGGGTTGGGGTTTCTTGGCAGGAAACTTTTGTGCAGCTCATGTTTATCCCACTGACCTTCATCACTACTTTTAAAAAAGAGTTTTTTACTATTGGTGACGAGCAACAGGATAAATAGCAGGAAAAAGCACGAGAGAACAGGCGACAAAATTTGAGACGTTTAAGTGAAGGCAGGCTTGAGAGAAGCTAAGACGAGGGAGGAGAAGAGAAATTTTCAGTGAAGAACACTGTTAAAAGCTGAGAGAAGTAGAGCGAGAGACAAAACACTTGTTTACAACAGGTAGCTTTCAGGTAATGTTTTCCTTCTTAAATTAATGCATGCCCTGCTGCCTTACATATTTTGTGAAACTTGCCAAAAAACAAAGGCCTGAAAACGTTTGCAATTCCACATTCACAGAGATTCTGGCATATAATTAATATTAACAATCACACACCACGTTGCCATTCAAGCTCACAGCAGACATCATTGGCAAATTTTCTGGTGGTCATTGTCTATTTTTTCAGACGTGAGCTCAAACCTGCGATTTTCTGCAAAATCTCCAACAGCGATTGGGTTATAACACTTGTTTGCCTTGTTTGTCACACGGTTTTGTGGCCAGCTGATGTTGCTTATTATTGAACTGAATTCATCACTGCTGTGGCGACTGTCCACACTAAATTCAATACCTTTCGATCTATACATGCAGGCTCTTTGTGTGAAACAGATGTCCAATCATGAGCTCCTTTGTTTGACAGTGAAATAACAATCGAGTAAGCCAATTGCTACACTTCAGCTTGACTTTTTAAACAGCAATTTTTGCTGTTGTTATAAACTGAAGAGAGAGGGTGTAAAGATTATCAGTCAAATGGAAAATGTTGTGAAAGAGATTACTACAGTGTATGCATGTAATTCCAGTTTTAGTTGTTGATTAAAATTATTGTTGGTTATTGTTTGCAAGGCTTGTTAGTTTACTGCTGTGAGCTCAGGTGTTTGATAACTGTAAACTGTATACACTAATGACACCGGATCAATTTTGTACTTTGCGCAGATGTATAATTGTTTTCATATACACTATAGTAAGTGGCTTTCTGGGGATACACGTAGAAACGGGAGCTCTGCTTTTAGGCTTGCCTAAATCTATATATTAAATTAGAGCCAATTAGGATAGAGCTTGTAATTCAATACAAGTATGAATTCCAAGGAATTTCAAATAAGAGTCATCCAAGAAAATTCACACCGACATGTTTTTCTAGGTATTATCTTTTTGGAATTTCTGGAAATGACCCAGTCTATTTTGCCAGGGAAATGCACCATTTGACTCACGAAAAAGGGAATGACTCTTGAGGGTCCCTTTACACCACCATTAAATACAAACAGCAAAGCCCAAATGACATCAAGAACACATTAATTTTGAGTGGGGTCAAAATCAGCGACCAACATAAGGCCTGAGTAAATTATGGAAAACATCAAGTACAAACATTTACTTACACTAACAACTCTGCGATAGATCTGGGCAGGGTTTTGACACTCCATGTAAGGATACTCTAAAGTGGTCATCTCTAGCATGCACATCCCAAATGCATAAACATCAACTGACTCATCATAATGTTCCTCATACATTTCTGGGGCCATGAACTCTGGTGTACCTAATGACAATACAAGAAGCAAGTCTAAGGTTAAATAGTCCACAAGAGAGATTTGTGCTCCTTTTTGCCAGAACCAAGGGTTTTTCAGTTTTTCCAGAATGTTAAATATGGGCCATTATGTAAACTACCAGGATACCAGCAATATTGTATTTCACCCTTGGTAAATAAAGTTATTCCTTTAATTCTTCTTTCAAATTCCTTATTGTACTATTAAAGTTGAGGTTAAAAAGCAACAACGTTTCGACCATTCAACCATCATTTTCAAGGATAAAATCTTAACATCAGCTTAAATACCAGTATATACCGTACTTACTTGGCTACAAGCCGAGCTCGGCTATATCGTTGAAGACGATGCAGTCTTCAACGAGACTGTTCGAGAACAAAAAAAAAAGTGAAGACGAGGAAATGGACGATGAATTCGAGACAGACAGAGAGGAAGAAGACGAGCAATAAGATCGATCCCGAATCACACGACAACACGAACGGCTCCTTTACGAGCCACCAAGTAATAAAAATCCATATTACACCAACAACAACTTCTCTTCATTTTACAAAAGTAATTTAGTTGGGCTTGTAAGTGAATACACGTTCATTTGTTACTGTTTTAATTTGCTGAGAAAATTCTTTTTATCAAAAATACTCTGCTATAAGCCAAGACCCCTTCTACGGCTTCAAATTTGCCCAAATTGAGTGAGGATTTGTGTAAAAACTGCTCGGCTTATAGCTGAATAAGTACAGTATAATCAATTCTAAGAATGCTGACTAAAACTCAAAAACCTTTACATAAGACAATACGAGAAAACTGCGGCAAGAATGATAAAAGAAACAGTAAGGTGAAAGAGACAATTGAAAAGTGAAATAATTACGTAAATAACTTTGCATGGATTGAATTACTCTGTTTGTCTGTTTATGTACTTAATTATTTCACTTTTAATAGCCTCCTTCACCTTAGCGTTTCTTTTATCCTTCAACTTTTATAGTAAAATCTGTTTCAAATTTTGTTATTAATTGAAGTCAAATCATTAAATTTTATTCCTACCATGACATTTTACTTGAAACTGGAAATGTGTGTAGGGAGAGGTTTTCTAAGGACTCCAATTTAGGGAAAAAGTTTGAATATGGGTCGCAACTGACTTGTAAACCTGGATGGCAATCGCTGAAAATTTGGGTGCATTGCAAAGTTGTACCCCAGTGCTCAAAAAAATAAATAAATAAATAATAATAATAATAATAATAATAATAATAATAATAATAATAATAATAATAATAATAATAATAATAATAATAATAATATAAAAAATCAAGGATGTCCGTTTTTCAAAAGCAGGGCAAACCAAACCCCCTACCATTAAATGCACAAGTTGTCTTGACCAAGATGCAATCACCCGTCACATTTGTATACGATAATTATATGTAATTAATACACAAAATGATGGAAAGGTGTAATAGGCCCGTGGAAAAGGATAGGATACAAGTTGCTTGGCAACAAGCAAAAAGACAACTGAAAAACTGAGTCCACTCAGGGCCTATCATGAGATAAACCACCCAGCTACCTGAGAGTTCTAGTACTTTAATGGTTAGAGCATCCGACCCGTGTTGCAGAGTTTGTAGGTTCAAATCCTGCCTAGGATCTTTTAGTTACAGTCCTTTTGCCCATTGCCAAGCAACTTGTTGTATCCTATATGCATAATTTTAAAATCACTTTGGAAATATTTTCAATCACTTTTTACACAGAGAAGTTTAACAGATATTATGCTAAATATCATCATATGAATGAAAAGCATTTGTTTATTTGTGAGCTCTTTTTCTGAATATTATTTCACCCACACATAATTCCTTGCGGGCACCGCAGATAAGTAAATGAAGGGGAAAAACTCAAAAAAATAATTGAATCCTCTGGAAAAACATGCTATGTGACAATTTTTGGAATTTTTTGAATTTTTGCTTCATTTTCACAAATTGATCACAATTAAACTCAGTCATGGTACATGTAACTAAGCATCCAAAGATGGCTTCTTTTTCATTTTTTCATTTCTTAAGATAATCATATGCATTACGATTGGCTGCTTGATTATATAATAAATTATATTACTTAAGAATGATGAATAATCATAATTTATTGCCATGTCCATTCACAGCCATGAAAATTCATATGAGCCCACCAAAAAGGAGAAAATGACATTGTCAAGGTTACCACGTCACAAATATCGAATGTAGCATTGCAATGAAGAACAAAGCTAAAGAGAAGTGTGTTACGTTCCGTTATGGAAGAATGAACATATGTGGCGGACAACTTGTTTCCGTGTCACAGAAAGTGGGTATTCTCTGCTTAAGCTTTCCACAAAAACTTCAAACTTAAAGTCTTAAAGGGGCTATGTCACATTATTTTAGGGTTTTTTTGGGAAATCGTTAGTGAATCACGAGTTTAAAACTCGCAAAATGGTAATGTGGATTTCCTTTACTGATAAAATTACCATTACTGTACATCACAAACAAGATGATTCTGAGCAAAAACAACCTTTATACAGGCAATTTGCCATAAACTTTATGATCAGTTAGGTTGAATTTTTGTTGAGTTGTCTGTTGTTGTTTCCTCGGGCAACTAGGTTTTTATTTTACCAAAAACGGGTGGCCCAGGGAAATTTCTGGTCATCTTGGACGACCAGATGACCCGGTACTTTTGGCAAAGGCAAAGGGTTTAGTAAAAGTCAGACTCTTCTTCTTGCATGTAACCTTAAAAAATATTATTGAGATCACTCAAAACATATGCAGGAGATGCATTCCTTCTAATAAATTGCAAGTTATTAGCTATGCTTAATTAGATACACTTTTGTACATCTTACCTATTACACTTTTAGCAAACGATGATTTCTTTAAAGTTGCAAGTCCCAGGTCTCCAATTTTAACCAAGCCAGTTGTGCCATTGATAAAAATATTGTCACATTTGAGGTCACGATGAATTATAGGAGGTGTCCTTGTGTGCAAAAAGAGTAAGCCCTTGAGAATCTGCCGACACCAACTCTTCAGGATTTTTTCCTTTACACCTTTAAAGCGTTTCAGATATCTGTTGATGACAAAATGTTCAGCAGTTGGCACCAGAAAAAAAACTGAATCAAAAGGTAGGGCTCCTTGCAAGATAATGATCACCCTCACCCCAAACAGAGTTGTTGAAAGCTTCTCATCAGTTACCCCAGTTTGATAGCATGCAATTACTATATGCTGCTTAAAACAACTCTGGCCTCATAAACAATTTCACAAGTTGGGATCAATTCCCAGCCAGTTAGACGAATAGACCCTTAAAAGCAAAAACATTTACAGTCAAAGAAGTTGCCTCAGTGAAGTTACATGTATTTGGGAAAGGTTAGCACTGATCTCCAAGTCAGTAAATTCTTAAACCTTATGGCTACTAGCCTTGCCATGATCAAATTGCCTCACACCTTCATTAGCAAAATCTAAGAGATTATATACACACTCAATCTGTCTCTTGTGAGTTTATTATGCTTCAGAGTGAAATTTGGAACAGGGATAAAATGCACCAACACAGATCTCTTTCACCAATTTACCTTCTTAAAAAAAACACCATTAAAATCAACAACAACATATATTAACCAACAGAGCTAATTACCAAAATGCCTTAAATAAAAAAGAAAAAATATTTACTAGAGGGTTGTTGATGGCTCACTTGGAACTTTGTATTGTTCATCCCATGGTTAAATTAGCATGTCAGGATTCAAACTTGATTATATTCCGAAACATTCCTTGAACAATTCCATGCAATAAACACTGCCAGAAGAGGGCAAGAGCCATTGATGGTTTGACAAAAGCTTGACCTTTCAACTTTGCAGTTTGTTTAAAAAACACTGACATCCAAATTTGTGTGATATGCATTCCTAGTAAATTACGGCTCATTACAATAAAATCAACAAACTCCCATTTAGTAAAAATAACATTTTAAGAGTGTACCAGAAAACGTGCAAATGATAATAATTCTATATGAATAAGAAACTTGTATTCTCTTTACTATGAAGGTTCCTGCATTACTCTTCAAAAGAAGAGGAGATTAAAGCAATTAAACTCACTTTGATAGACAACCACAAGGAGCATTCAGAAGCCAATTTCACTGACCATGAAAACATTTTACAATACAACCAGAATATAATCGTCTACCCAAACAGAAGTTATTTCTTGTCAGACAAAAACAGGAATTAATCGTTGGAGATAAAAAGGTATAACAATTGAAGATGGCCAATGGTAATATTGATGAGAGGGAAAGTCAATTTTTACTCATCATTGCAGGAAATAATTTATTGGAATTATTGTTTACCTGACAAGATTTTATATCTTTAAGTATTCGTTCATTATATTCTTGACCAATGAAAGATCGATCTGGCCTGCAGATCGACATTGTAATGAACAAATAAAAAATGGGCTAGCTTGCACGCTTGATTACTACTGTAAAAATGCATATCAAGCATTCGAAATTTATAGAAACATTTTTTAACCACAAATATCTTAGCATGCTGCGTTTTGCTACGTTTGACTTGCATTTAATCGAGCCATTTTCTTTATTTGAGGGAGAAGAAATCGAGCCTGTAGAGAAGACGATAACGGGTACCACATAAGCTACATCGAATCTAATCATAGGTAATCTGTATTTCAGTATTTTGACTCCTCGCTAGCACCATGTCGAGAATCTCAAGCTTATTAGATAATACACACAAGCTTTCTTCCCCGTTGGAAATGAGCGCTGCACAATAGCATCGCAAGATTGTCACAAGGATGTTATTTTTTGTTGGAGAAACAATTTCCTCGAAAAACGTTGTAAGAATAAAACATTTATGGAAAATAAAACTATTAAAAATTCACTAAACCGACAAACCTTCGAAGTAAATGAAATGTATTAAGCTTTTCGGGAAGGAGTATGTTGGCAAGTGAAAATTAAAGAACTATACCCCGGAAGCCAGCAAAGAGAGGCAAAGAAATACCACACGTTTACGAGAAATGAGCTCACAAAGGACGGATATAACAGGATTTCCTGCAACCAGGAATTGTATTTAATTTTCTGGTCAAATTTGCGACAGCACGAGAAAAGCAACGTGTATTTATCCCTCTGTTAAGCTGTTTATTCAAAATTTAGGACATCACCAAAGATTTCAATTTCCAGACTTCCTACAATTAACCCAATTTCTATTCATAGCACATGAAGTCGTCGTAGCATAAAATAGCAACCGTGTGCATTAGATACGGTGGTAAAACAGAAATTACTCACGTTTTTAAAGTTCCTGAAGTCATAAGCTCAGTGACTAAAATGACCCGCTTCTTGTCTTTGTTAGGAAGTCTTGTTTCCCACGAGTCGTGAAATTTTACAATATTTGGGTGTTGTAATTGTTTTAGCATTTCGGCTTCTTCTTTGAACCTCGCTCTCTCGGCTTTAGAGTATTTATCCTGTGACAAGAAAGAAAAGAAATGGTTCAAGTTAAAGCTAAGCAATGATCAGTGCCAATAATTCACTGAAAACACCGAAAGCGACGAACCTGGAGTTCACACCATGCCACTGCAACACCGGTCTCCGTGTCCAAACCTTTGTAAACTGTTTTGAATGAGCCTCTGCCAACTTCAATGTCGAATTTGAGAAATCGTCCGTCCGGGCTGACACTTACTGCCTTTTCCTCTGCCTCCAATTCAACAGTTTTCTCCCGATTCTCTCCTTTGTTGGCAACTTTAGCAGCGCCATCAACCAAGGGAGGCTCAATGAATTTTGATTCATCGTCATCATTGAGCTTAAATTGTACATGTTTCTGAGGCTTTGTAGGTTCCTCGTTTGGAAATTCATCTCCTTGACTCTCCATAACGTTTGGTATAACGTTAGAAGAAGTCAAGACCAAATAATTCAGAGCGAATAATTTGTCCAAAACATTGGCGCCAGAAAACGACAACCAGAGTACTTCAAAAATTCCATTGCTTCTTAACAAGAACTCACATCCTTAAAAAGTTCGGCCGTTTCCCGCCTCGACCACTGAAAATGGTAGTCCTTTTAGATTATCTTGTGACCAATATAGAGGCAGACGCTAGGTAAGCCCAGCAAAAAGAACGAAAAGGCCGTCCATTGCTGTAAACAACACGGCCAAATCACAGCATCCGCTGCCTTTTCTCAAAAACGAGTGGCTTTCGGATGGATTTGAAACTGTTAAAGAACCAGGCAGACCGCAGTTAGAAAAGCACCACAAAGCGTTTAGAACGAACCGTTCACAAAGGCACCCTTTGAGCAATTAAACATCACCGAGAACTACCAAATGGCGGTTACTACAACCGAAGAGCACAGGTAAATATGGCAGAAAGAACTTATTCAACGGCCATTCAATCGCGCATGAACTTCCCTACTCAGGGGGGAGACAGTAAGAAGGTTTTTGGCAGGGATCTCGGCTGGCGAGGACTTGTTGCTAGGAAACGAGCTTTGGCGCATGTCTATTTTGATTTCCTACAGGAAAAACCGGTTGATTTAACAGGGTCTCGTGACTATTCCTTAACGAGAATGGCATTACATCTTTTGAATTCATGTCCCATTGTTATAAAATTTATGTTCGTCAACTCTGCACAATATAACAAAGTGTCTCCTCATCGAAAATTTTTAGTGCACGAAATTCATATTGATGTTTAAAAATGAGAAGACAGTCTAACACACGCAAGGCTTGTTGAAGCGTAATCCAAGCAACATTTATCCCAAAGTCTTCAGCGTGGTAATTTAGGTCCAAACTTGGAAACTTAAATGTAAAATCTCTCTTTATCCAGGTGTCATCCATGTGACCTTTCACCGACCGACCACAATGTCGCGCCATGTTTTGACAACTTTATGTGGTTTAAAAAGACATTTTAATTTTAGAACTACCAGTGCCTGATTAAAAATATGCAAATGTTGAACGATTTTCTTTTTTTTCGTTTAGTAACTTAAGCTCTAAAATTACAGCTGTGTGCTGTTGCACTCTTAATTGAGTGTTTTTTCTGCTTGATTTATCTCCAGAGTTCCCTGAGCAGCGTATATTTATTTTTGTTGCTGTTAAATATGTTGTTTTATTTCCTCTTGAGGCTACAGAATGCACAATATACTCTGGCTTCTGTCGTGGACTAAAGCTATATCAAATTTCTTCTAGTCATAGTGCGAGGATGATTTGGGATATTGGTTCAATAGCCACTTAAATAGGACTCACTGAGTTCCAAACTTAGTTGATTCCTACATGACCCCCCTTAGATTACACTTAAACGATATTCATCGTTCCGAAGTATGTGTGTCACAACTGAATGAGAATGCTTTTAGAAATCTCAAATACTCTATTTGAAACAGAACTCAGTCAGGCTTAACATAAATTTGCACTGCGGTTACCACGTTATCTTTTCATGTCACCTTCAACTATTTCGAGTATTTCAACTGGGAGTCTTTTGTCTCTCATTAATTCAGTGGCAATATAGAGCATATAAATTGAACAGGAATCGGTACTCGAACTGAGAAATTTTATGGAACGTGTCTGCAATTGAACACCTTGAAAATGGTGTTGAAGACAAGAAATAAAACGCCAATCCAGGCGCCATTTCACAGCACTCAGTAGACTCAGTAAGACTAAAAAAAAGAATGAATCAGGAGAATTACCTGTTTGTGTAAATAAACAAATTACGGACATTGTATCGTCAGTTTTTTTATAATTTGTCATTCCTAAAGTTATATTGTTACTCAACCTCAACCTCAAACCGAGGCCTCTTGCAAGTTTTTGTGCCCACATGCTGTATCTTGAACAAGAAACTATCTTTTTAAAAAAAGTGTGTTTCGTTTTCGGAAAGGTAAGGGCAGGAGAAAAGATAAAATACTGTAGTGTCGGTCACACACTTGAACTTCTCTCGAGAAATAAAGATAGAAATCTGAACGCAAACTCTCTGAACGATGAGAAGCCTGTCAAGGAATATTAACCATTAGAGAAGAATTAACAGATGCTTGTTTATGTGCACAATACAACGATTGCGAAGCATGAAGTCAACAAATACACATTTTACCTTCAAATTAAACTGCATAACATTTCAAAATCCGTTTTCCCTGAATCTTCCACTACCCCGGCCGGGTCCTCTACTTCACGTGTTTCATATGAACCTGGGCAGTTACCGGTACTAGCTTAATTAAAATAACTGGTTCCTGGTTAACCCAATAGACCTTTTTCGCTTGTACATTTTATTTTCCCAAAACAGGTCATGTGATAATACTCAGGAGGTTTGGTCCTTTGTTTTGTTCATTAAAACGAGCGCATACAGACATATTCATGCTTGTATGTACTCTTTTTAATGAACAAAACAAACGACCAAATCTCCTGAGTATTATCACATGACCTGTATTAAGAAAACAAAATGTACAAGCGAAAAAGGTCTATTTATTACTACGACTGACCAGTGCGAAGATTGTTTACAATACTCATTAACAATAAGAGACATAGCTTTTGAATTTTCAACAATTTATCTCTTTAATCTGACCCAAAATCATTCAGATAGTCAAAACTTCATATTTATGACCGATTTCCTTCGATTTTTGTTTGTCAGCATTATGACTTATGACTTGCGTTGCTTCAGGTTCACATGTTCATACTTCGTTTTTATATTTCATAGATGATTAGATTTTTAATTACAAAGTCTGATTTGATAACCAATCTACCTCGCTGTGTAAATTGTTCACCGCGAAATCAAAATAGATAGGTTTCGTTTCGTTTCCTCAGAAACGAAACGAAAAGGAGGCAAACGTGAACCTGAAAATTGGCCCTCTCGCAAGGTACTTATCAGTGGATTTATATGGCAGCTTCATTTTTAGGTGTTCCGGCACGTTAAGATCAATAAATGACACTAATAAAATGATTTTATTTTTTTCATTCATTGTGATTTTGGAAGGTTAATACTGTAGGGTAGTGTATAACAGACTACATAATAGAGCAAAGTAAATTAAGTAAAGTAAAGTAAAGCAATCATATTTAACGTCGATAACTCGTAATGTAATTCAACTGAAAAACCTGAGGTCGACGGTACGCTCATTTTACTTCCCGCCCGCCATCAGTGCTCCGTTGCACGGGTATTTAAAGCTACTTAAGCTACACAGAACGGAAAGAAGCCGAAACAAGGATGTGAGATCCGGGAATCGAACTCAGGACCTCTTGCACCATGGCCGCGCACTAACCGACTGTGCCATCCTCGCTCCTCTGAAGACATAACAAAGACATGGCATCTCGTTTACTGCAAATACTGACGTCAAGTTGCAATTTGCACTTAGCCAAAAACCAAGGAAACATGTTTGACGTTAGCTGATTCCTTGCCTGTACCCTACAGATATCTAACAACTTCTAAGAAGAAAAAGACTACTTGAAAAAAGAAAAAGTTTCATGCTTTTATAAAAAGCAGTTAACCTGCCGTTTCCCTTTTGTGGCGTTTCAGGTAAACTCGGTGCTAAATCACTCTCTTTTGAAAAGCACAACAGCGTTGAATCATGACTCCGAAGTGGTAGGAGACAACCTAGATGGCTATGTGAATATGTACATAGCGTGTTGGTGTTGAAACGGAGGGAGATGGGGGAAGGAGTGAACTGGGGCACTCGAATGTGCATTTGACGTCCTAACCAGTGGGATT
>NC_090875.1:3924260-3949260 GCF_036669935.1 Montipora foliosa | reverse complement strand
GTAAGACAGGTAAAGAAATAAATAAAATAAAAATAAAATAAATAGGTATACACATACATTCACAGATAGCATACATTTGTACAACTCGTAACACACATACAAAACTTGCTTCAAATATTTGACTTCATTCACACAAATAAAAATAAGACTTGTCTTAAATATCAAACTTGGAGCCACATTTTGACCAGCTCCGCGCGGAGCATACATACATTTGTTATATAGCTGAGTTTTTTTCCCCCAGCAGCACGCGCCCTCATTGGTTACTTCGAGGTCACATGACATCTAACAATAAAACTCTTTCCCGCCAAAAGTCTCTGAGCAGGCAACAATGCAAAATCTATGACGTCAGAGGGTAACAGTGCACTGTTACCCGCGAATGTTGACCGACGACTGCCGTTGCTGTTGCCATGCTATTTTTTTTCTTTTTGTGCTATATAACAAATCACCAGGAGCCCATCCTGGAGCGTGCAACTTCCATACAGCGTCTGTGAAACGGCGTTTTCACAAGTAGGTTTATTTTTAGACTAGCCCTTTATATATATATAAAGGAGAAGTTTTATATGTATTAGGAAGTACTATATATTAAGGAAGTATTTTTGTCCGTTTTGGCGCGTCATAGGTGTCTTTTTGAAATCAAGGCTTAAAACTTGGGTCACTTACTGCTTAGTTAACATAGTTTTAAAATCCAAAGAAAAATAAAAATTGATTTTTTGGTCATAGTAGTACTTAAATGTATTTCCGGGAGAACAGCGCATGCAATAAATCTCCTATCGACATCATCAAATCCATCCCTTGAACTGACCCTCCCCATTGGGGCATTTCAGGGCCAATGAAACACAATGAACGAAACGACAGAACAGAACAACAACAACGACAACAACTGTTGAGAATCCCAGCTGGCCGGAGCCAAACCAGTTGGCTCAGTAGTATTTTCACGTGCAGCTGAGAAGTTGAACCAGGGACTATCAGGAACAAATTCAACGAGTGGCTAGAACGGGTCTTAAACCCAGGATCTCAAACCAAGCGCCCTTACCATTGGGCCGCACTGCCTCCTTTGACATTGAACCAAACCAAAATTAAAGTAGGAGTTCGTGCCTTAAAGAGTCGTTACTTTGAAAATTAATCTTGAAAAAACAAGGAGTCATTAATCATTTTCAACCATAATAATGAGTTTGCACATCATTGATCTTTAGTTTTTAGTTAATTAGGATTGTGTTTGGGTCTTTCCGCTTGATGTCTGTACTTTTATTGATTTGAGATGAGGGCTTCAAATGTTTTCTGCTTAATTTATGATAAATCGATCTTTACTACCTGTATATTTGTGCATACAAAAAAATTTACTTGCCCGACCGAATTCCGTGACAGTCGGTCATCAAAATATTGCAGCTATCCTCGATTCAAGTGAACACAAAGTCCAAATTTGATCGATGGTAGTTCGGTAACCATACCAGAGTTTTATATAGCTGCTGTGTTGTTATGTTAGGGTGCCCCGGCCCTGTCATAAAAGAGTCTCACTTGAGTGTAAACCGGACTGTACGTGCTCACAGAACCCAAACTAACTTCGTGTAGCTTCCAGGCAAAACCTTTCTTTAAATATTGTATTTATAAGTTACAAATTGAAGCAACAATGGCACCCTCGCCATTATCGATAACTCTTGACACCCTGTTGTGTCACTTTTTTGTTCTTACAATTGCAACATTTTGACGTCATCTGTGATCTATTATAAAACAGTTGGAGGAAAATAGAAATTATCTTTTTACTTGCACAATATTGTTACTTGAGGAGTTAAAAATTTTACCAGCTATATGGGGTCTGAAATTTGTAGGGTCGTTTCTTTCAATCAATTATATTTAATATTTTTTACTCACTCGCATGAACACAGACAAAAAATTGCCAAATGTGATAACTAAAAATAAAGAAAATAATAAAAAAACTAAGGGTGCGTTCGATTGGCCCTATTTCGGAATAAAAATACGTCGAGTGATAAATTAAATGTGTTTGGCGTTTTGAACCAATAAGGATAGTAAAAATGGCATTTTGGCAGGTATTTGACAATTTTAATTTGAATCTAACTTCTATTCCATGTATTCCTATTCCGGAATACGGTCAATATGCATGGGTTTGCACCTAAAACCCGCAAAAGGGCAAAGTTTGTGAAGGAAACAATGAATGCATCTCATTGACTCCTTTTATTCGTAAACCAGCTTTGAAAATGTTCTCATTGTGATATGTGAAGCTTGCACCCAGGTCCCAGGTGTTTTTCTTGAGCCGGGAGAGACCCGCGAAGACGAGAAAAGAGAAAAACCTCTGGTTACCTTGGACTTGAATCTCACTTTCATGAGACACCAGCTGTCAAACCCGTCAAATTGATAATTTCAAAAGGGACCAATGGCAACTTAGCAATCACGTCTCCCCTAGGTATTACCAATCATATTGATTTGAGTGTTTGTAAAAATATCAACCAATCCGAGCCTGAGGGTCAGATCCTGACCGGTCCTGGCGTCTGCATAAAAGCTGAGATCCGTTCAAATCCAAGGTACCAGAGATTTTCTCTTTCTCGCCGCTTTGCTGGCTCCTCTTCGCGACTCTCCCGCGGCTCAAGAAAAACCTCTGGGACCAGGATATGAAGCTTGACTTTTCAGTGCTAAATCAGACTTAATGGGGAAGGTCGTTGATATAAAAAATGCACCAATAGCGAGTTGAAGCTACGTTTATTTACATTCATACAAATTACAGGAATAATATTCATAACAAATAAACACGATAAAATCATGGAGATTTTGAAATGATATTTTGTTTGAGTTAAAGTTGCTATGTTCACGTGAAACACATGTGGTAAGTTATGAATGCGAATTACACTTGGAGTGAAAGCCTCCAAACTTTGCAAAAAGGCCGAAAAGGAGGAATCCAAAAAATCGAAATGGCAAACAGGACATTAGTGAATCCCTGTATTGCAATCATATAAGTATAATCTTTGCTAATGATACATTGACACAGGTGGTCACTGCGACTAACCATGATTGAAGTGTGTTAACGTCATTTATATTGCCTTTATTGGAGAACGGAACAAATGTACAAGAGAATAAGTTGTGATGGAAGCATAAATAAAAGTGTACAATATCTCGTGCGTACACCCGAAGTTCTCGCAATGTCAATTTGTGGGTTCTTTGAAGGACATTATCAGTAAATTAAGTTGGCACGTAATAAAAAGGGAAACATAAGGACCTTTATGATATACATGTATGGTACACGGGTAGTTTACAGGAAATTTCAACAAGTTATATAAATAGCTATTTGTGTGTGGTCCCAAGATCCAGATGACCCAGGATCAATCTCACTGCTGTGGCCTTCCTTCGTGATTTCCACTTGACAACTTGACATACTGCAAACATTTATAACAAAACGGACAACAGTGTGAACAAGAGAACAATGTTGATATATTTGCGTCCTCTCCCGGGACTGACAAACTGTGCAACGAATCATCTTTCATTCTACTTTAGAATGCCTTCAGCTGATGATGTATGCATGAAGTTGAGTCACGTTTGTACTTTTAGCGATTATAACTTTCTCCACTGGCTCACAGCATTCCCGAGCAGCATTGAAAAAGATCGTGATTTCAGAATATCCTTAATTCTGTGAAATACAGAACGTCTTCCATCATTTTACACACAATGATTACTATATGTAATCGCATGGGCCCGAGGACCGGCAATAAAGGATTAATTTTACGCCTATTTTCAAAGTTTTCACAAATTGCCCGAGTCGCGAAGCCGACGAGGGCAATTGATAAAGCTTTGAAAATACAAGTGAGGGCACATTGCTAATATGCACTAGTCAATTGAAACCGTGCCCCCCCCCCCCCCCCCCCCGGCGTAGAAAGCGTTCCTGTTCGAAAGAAGAGCTTCCAGCGATTTTCCGCAAACTGGCCGCGCAAAAGTTGGGGCAAGAGACTGAGGGAACGCTTGCAAGAAGACCCACTATTTTTGCAAAACGCACACCTTTTTAATGGGTGACTTGACACACGATGATTGACGTCTTATTAACAAATTAGCCAATAACAGATAACCTTGTTAACACATTTTGACGTCCATCAAAACAAACCGAGGCGTATCCACAACCCCAGTCCCTCGGAGGGCCTGCTCGCAGGCTAACCGAGGCGCTGAAGACAATGCAGAATTTGTAACGGCAGCTTCTCAGCCGGGTAATACTGGTTATGTTTTGTCCGAGAATTTGTTTAAACCATCGAAAACAAAAGAAACTTACGGACCAATTTTAGCTGATATTTGCAGAGCGGTTGGAATAGAAGTTGTCGAAAAAAACAGCCAATTTTCAGAACGTGTAAGCAATCCGTGCTCTGGTAAAATATGAAATTTAGGAATATAACTCGTACAGAGTTCCATGGGTAGTAAGGCCGCTAAATGCAAAACTCCACCAAAGCTGACCATGAAACCATTCAAGAAGTAACTTTAGTTGGGATTTTTAAACTAGCGGCGATTTCAGTGTGACTTGCTGGCTCTTAGTTCAGGCTTGGTGCAGAGTGGTTGACGAAATGAATCGTACAAAATCTCCTGGAAATTACAGGAATACCTCCTCGCTAGTTTGATAATCACAGTACGTTTTTTCTCAAATTGTCACGAAATCGTAGATGGAATAGAAAGTAAAAGTGCTTTACACTGCAAAAAATCGCATGACTGTGCAAAGGAGCCGCTTTCTTCTTACAATAAGCCGGAGAAGATTTTACAGATAGGGGAGCTGCGTAATGGACCTCTTTAGCTTGTACGTTTTGTTTTCCCATTTCAGACCACGTGATGTTCCGAAGGGAATTTTCTTTTTGTTTTTACATAGGTTATGCATACATATGCACGTGCAGATGACGACATTTGAAAGTGTTCCCTGGAGTAACATCACGTGGTCTGAAATGGGAAAACAAAACGTACAAGCTAAGGAGGTCCATTGTCTTCATGTTGCCTCAATTCATGATGTAGGACTTAAGCTTACATTGGGCAAGGTAAGCAGAGAATTTGACGAATGCAGTTTATTTCCTTGATCCTGAAATATATGGATTCTGATAGTTCGTCGGCATTTTGTTAATTCATCCTGCGTAAATATAAAGTCAGGAGTACCCAACGGAGCCGCTCTGCAAAATACCCGTTCTACAGGGCAGAATTGCGCTGGCTGCGAAATTGAACATTCGCTACTTAACTTGCTGGAAAGTCTTTATAAACACCACGCTTGCTGGGAAATTACGTTGCAACGCGGGTTCTGGCTAGATAAAAAAATCTCTAGTTTGTAGAGTTTGTTTTTCTCGTGGTAACCGTACTATAAAAATATATATCTATCTTCGCACTGTTGAATAGTTCCTCATTTTCCAGGGACAGTAGAGCGAGCGAAACGTGCAATTAATTCTGTTAATTGAGTGTGAAAATCAAGCCACGCGAGAAAGACGAAACGCGATCTCGCGCAAATACCTTTGAAATCGCCCTAATTGAGTATTTTGCCAGTACAATATTTTGTGCTATCCTTGGTGCTAATTATTGACTGGAGTCTGTCAATGTTAAGTTATGCAATAAAGCAAGGCATATCATGCTGTCAATTTCTGCAAAATAGTTTCAACACACTGATTAGAGCGCACAGCACCGCTCACGGTCTCGTATTGTTTGCCTAAATGTCTTGTTTGCCCGGTTTCGATTTCGGTTTACATTAATGTTATTGTAGCTTGGAAGAAACCTCCTGCTTGTTTGGTTCGATTGTTGGGTTTTTTGCCTAGTTAGCAGCTACTGGCCACTGATCGATCCGTATCTGCGAAGTCAGCCAAAAGTTAAAGGGACACTGTCACGGGTTGACATGCGCAGTAGCATTCACTCTCGAGACTTGTCACGCTCGACCGCCATTATGGAAATATCGGTAAGTTGAAGAATTCTGCATATATTTTGCATTAAATCAAGTTTATCTAAAGCAAATGCTATCTTCATCTGAAGCAAATTCCCCTCTGTCTTCGACCTTTCGTTTCCGCCCTGAGTTGATGCGTTTACCGACATGTTCGGATCCTCCGCTAGACGCCATTTTGAATTTGTGATTGCTAGTAACTTGAAAAAGTCAGGTTTCGATCACCTGCACGAGCATGCGCAGACCGTGACCGTGTCCCTTTAAGGATTACCTTTTTTGTCCGATATAGTCAGTTTAGGAAACGCCTCTGGAAATGTTTTTTCCAAACAGTTTTGTGCCGATAGAAGACACGTAGTCTTTCCGTTGAATAAATAAATGCACAACATTAGCAGAACATATTCAAATCTTATTTCTTATGTCCAGTCTGTATGTTTGTAATTGGGTAAGCTGGAATTTTCCGTTGGAACTATTTGACAAGGCCGTTGGCAAAATCTGGATCGGACCGGACCGGACTGGACCGGACCGGACCGGACCGGACCGGACCGGACCGGACCGGATTGGATTGGATCGGATCGGATCGGATCGGATCGGATCGGATCGGACCGGATCGGATCAGATCGGATCGACAAAACTCGGACTGGTTCAATACCAAAATTTCTGCCAATATATACACATTACATCCCTGGGTCACCAGTTAAGGTTACTTCCAACCTTCGCGGGTGTCCTTCCGGAAAAAAGTTCGTACTCGCGTTAGTTTCAATAAAATAAAAATTTCTCACTATACATCAGAAGAAAGCTTAGTAAATGTAGTTTACGATAAATATACTGCTTAAGCGAGTTTTTCTTTTGGTAAGTATTAGGATCGGCGCCGGTAAGACGTGAAACCGCCGAGGGTTCTTCTGTTGAATTTATCGGGTATCGGATGCCGCAGCACGAGCAAAATGACTGCACAATGTTATTCACAAGACATCAATCAACAAAACCTTGTCAGGAGATTCCGATATTTAGAATAATTTCTCATGGCGTCCATTTACACAACATACTTCGCATATTTTTGGCTACTCCTACCTAGATGCGGATGTCTAAACAACCAATCAGAATATCGAAAACGCCAGAGACAATTTCGTTGATTGTTGTGAATAACAACACTGAAGTCATTTTTCTCGTGCTGCGGCATCCGATACCCGATAAATTAATTAGAAGAACCCTCGTTGGTCTCACGTCTTACCGGCTCCTGACAATAAAAGGAAAACTCGGTTAAACTATATTTGTTGCCGTAAACTACATTTTATTATGACTAAAAACAAAATAAGTATGCAAGGCTGGTTGTACGGCTGTGAGGATATATAGTGTTTGTTTGACAAATTTTTCGTCAGGCACGGCCTGACTTCTTCAGGGAGTTAAATCATAACTCGTACATAACTCCCTGAAGAAGTCGGGCCGTACCCGACGAAATATTGGTCAAACAAAAACTATATTTTCCGGAAGGACACCCGTGAAGGTGGAAAGTAACCTTAACTGTCTATTGGCAGGAATTTTGATATTGAACCAGTCCGGGTTTTGTCGATCCGATCCGATCCGATCCTGGTTTTGCCAACGGCCATTTGACAATGGTGGCCAGATATCTTTTTGATCTTTGAAGATCGCAAACGGTAAGAGAATTATGTTGTTTGTATCTTTTACAAGCGAACGAAAGCTTACTTCAGTCCAGACCAAACTTTTCGTCGACAATAAGCGCTGCCAAAGTTTTGTTAAATAACGAATCTTTTCTTTAAACACTTAAGTATCGATAACGGTTTCAGCTGACGCGTAAATAATAACTGAATGTCCCTTGATGGATATCGTCCAAGCAGTCGAGATTTTCATTTAAATCACAGGCTGTCATTCCCATAGAATTTACCTCGACCACTTACTTGACTACGCATGATGCTTTGAAAGGGAGAAATCACAATGATACTCCAGAAGCCTCTTCGTTTTCTTTTATTTCGAACTCCGCACATCATGACAAACATCTGAAAAATTTTAGCTTTTTCCGAATCCTTAGCAAAACAGCCATTACATCTATACAGTTAAAAAGATGGCGCATTGACAGTTCTTGTTCCCTGTTCAATGTACCGAGACCCGATTCGCTCAGCTTCAACACACGATTCAAAACCTTCCTTGTCTTCCGCTAGAACTAACAAGAAATATTTTGCTCAAAAATTTGTCACCTGTCAATCATTGTGACTGTGCTGCACCAATCAGAAGCCCCCGTTCATGGGCGAACGGGTTTTTCAAAAATAGGTGGTCTCTTTGCAAGCGTTCCCTCAGTCTCTTGCCCCAACTTTCGCGCGGCCAGTTTGCGGAAAATCGTTGGGAGCTCTTCTTTCGAACAGGAACGCTTTCTACGCAAGCTAAAAGGCCCTGTTACTGTGAAATGTTCCGTGCAACTTGTCTCGCAATGTTTTGGTGTCACTGTGGCGGGACAAGTTGCACGAAACATTTCACAGTGTAACGTACCCTGCAACGGCCAAAATCGTTGCGTGCCAAGTTGCAAGGGCCATTTCCGAAAGAATAATTAGGTTCTACTTTTCGTGCAACTTGTCTCGTAACGATGTTACACTGTACGGAAATGTTTCGTGCAACCTGTCCCGACCCAGTGTCGCCAAAACATTGCGAGACAAGTTACACGAAACATTTCACAGTGTAACAGCGCCTTAACATGACGGTGCTATTACGCTTTTGTACCAGCGCATTTCTCCGGGGAGGCAGGGACAGTTAAAATGAAAGGAGAACTGTGAAGAAGTCGTGGATACATTGATTACAAAATGGGAATTATGTTGCCATCAGTTGCTTTCTGATCTTGTTAGGAAGTCATGACTGAATTCGTGTTTGATTTTTATCTAATAAAGAATGCGTTATCATTGGCAGGCTACACCAGGTCATTTTCAAATATTTGACTGAAGGGTCCTCAACTATGCAAACAGCTCTGAATTCCTCAGTTTGCGATACGTAAAAACAAGGATTGTTTCGAAAACCTTTCAGTCTGGAACGGATCATGAAACATGCCGTATTAAGTTGCATTTTGTGGACTATGCAAAACAGCCAGGTGAAAATAATTGCCAACCGGTGTTCTCGGCTACTGTAATAAACCTTTTACGAGGTTGTTAAAAGCGCGGGGTTAAAAGCCTATGAAGTACCAGAGGATAGCCATTTAGAAAGAATGAATTAGTATTTGATTCTTATCGTAAAGGAATGCTTCACTGTTCAACTACAACAAGGTGATACTGGATATTTCTCAACTGCTGTCGAGTGGTTTTAACCCTGTCCTTTAAGCGCCTTTAGCTTTTAAATATCATACACGTATACCTTATATATAGGTATTGAAAGTAGCTGAGAGTTTTTCTCTGTCCTTGTGTGGGCCCATTTCCATTAGTAGGGCTAACGCTCACATGGTTCATATGGGGTACGAAACTAGCACTTCACATTACACTCTAATCAGTTAAGTCTGTTCAAGTATAAGTGCTACGTGGCCAACATTTGCAAAAACGTAATCCTTCCTTGTAAAAGAGCAGTAGTTTGCCTTACGTGTTAAACGCGTTATAAGACTTCAGTTATGGGAAATAAAATACCGTCGATTATGAAGCCTAAAAAATGCTCAATTTAACGTTCATTCAATAAAATGAATAAAAGTGACTCACCTCTGGTGTATTCTTGTGCCTTTTGGAATTTATTTTACAGTTTCGGGAAGTCCGTGTTTTCAATGTTCTAAGACGAAGTCAAGGCTGCACACTAAGATTTCGACCGTTGTCAGCTCAGAAGCGGTTTGCGACTCGAAATCCATCCCAGCCAAGATTTTTTCACGCAAAGCTAAAGCCACATCATTTGCGAACCTCCGTGAATGTTTCGTAGTCAAAAATCCCCACGCACTTGGCTGGAAATGAGCATTTTCTGCTTCGATTCCACGATAGCTGATGAATTTAACAGCTGCTGATAACCGCACAGGACACGGAGCTTGGGTCCGAGGTTCGAGAAGCCGCTGTAGGGATGGGGTAAGTGTTGTAAATGAAATGACTGTACCTCGTCGGGTGGAATTAATTTGACCTCGGACCCAAGCTCCGTGTCCTGTGCGATTATCAGCAGCTGTTAAATTCATCAGCTATCGTGGAATGGAAGCAGAAAATGCTCATTTCCAGCCAAGTACGTGGGGATTTTTGACCACGAAACATTCACGGAGGTTTGAAAATGATGTGGCTTTAGCTTTGTGTGTAAAAATCTTGGCTGGGATGGATTTTCGAGTCGCAAATCGCCTCTGAGCTGACAACGGTCGAAATCTTAGTGTGCAGCCTTGACTTCGTCTTAGACCATTAAAAACACGGACTTCCTGAAACTGTAAAATAAATTCCAAAAGGCACAAGAATACACCAGAGGTGAGTCACTTTTATTCATTTTATTGAATGAATGTTAAATTGAGCATTTTTTAGGCTTCATAATCGACGGTATTTGATTTCCCATACAAAGTCTTATAACTCATATAAATTCTCAACGGCTGTCTGTAGTGACGCGAGCTTGGTGACACATGCTGACGACTGCAACGAGTATCAACCCCGTCGGAACGAAGAAAAGTCGAAGAATATTTTAACGTATTATGTTGCGGCATTACTTTGGAAAGTGAAACGTCGGAAAATCGATATTGATCGTTGCCATATCGATTTGAATTCAACTGAGTGAGTGACAAATTGGCATATCTTGAAAAAAATCGATTTTGGTCGTTGACTTATCGATTAGTTTACATCTGAGTGAGTGACAAATTTGCATATTCTGACCCCTAACGATAGTCGTTTATACGCTTCGCGTATCCACGACTACTAGTAGCGGGGATTTTTCGTGGGCATGTAACGCTATCCTTGACAGAGTGCGACTGGGTCCAAGCATGGAAAAACGTTCCAGACTTGCTACCGAAATAATTTGTTGGGAGCCTGTGATATTATATTTTAATATTTCAGTGGCCATCTCGATTTGGAAATAAATTCGGTTTGAGAACTCACTACGTAATAAAGGTACAATGTTTGGCCAATAAATGCACGCCACAACTAGCAAGGGGAATGAGGTTTGTTTCGAAAAATATAACATAATTGATTATTCTCCAAGTATTTAAAAATGCACGGATTCGGCTAAGGCGAGGTCATTTGTCACCTGACCTTAACTGGGTAAAACAACAAAAGGGTTTGTTTGGGTAACATTTATTTCCCTCCCCTGCGGTCTGCTTTCCCTGATTCCGCCCTCTGCAAAGGTATACACAACGATTATACAAGAAATTGTAATGATGTGATAAAAACCTTGGCAGCTATCGCGTTTGTCAGCTATTCAAAACAATCATTTTTAATGTGAACTTAGCAAAATCTTCTAGTTATACACACTGAGGTCATGACAGTGGTGATTGTAACACTCACGTTTCACCTGAGGGGCGGGGGGGGGGGGGAATTTAAAATGTAACACGGTACAAATGTTACATCCCCCGCTACCTCCTGGAGTGGGGGGCCGTGGTTTCAATTGACTAGTGCATAAAGGGCAAGATTATTGATTGAAGCCCGTTCAATACCGAGACAATCGACAATCAACTTAAAATGCTTTCATTCGGTTAAAGACGTTAAAGTTCAATTCAATAAATCGATGCTGTGAACAAAAAAAGCGCTTAATTTAATTAAACTGTATTTTACATGTGGACCAAAACCAGTTTAATCAGAGTCAGAATCTGGAAGAAGATTCTCTCGTAACTTTGCTTGCTCTGGATAAGCAACTGTAAACCAATCAGGATCAAGTAATCATGACGTCTTGATTACCAAAAGTGCCCTCGCGATTAATTAAGGAAAAATGCCTTCCGTCTCAGCCAATCAGCATCTAGTAATGTGATAAATCGTATAACAAACGTTTATGTTGGCTCTAAATGCCCGTCTCCACTAGCAGACGATCCTCAATATCTTGACCCTCTTAATGCAGGAAGTTCTAGATTTAAGTACAATTGTTTGGCAGAGGTTTCCTTGATTTCGCTCTCTAGCGAGAAGGAAAGGGAACCTCTGCAAGGTTCTCCTCGATGTTCTGTCACGCATGCGCGACGTGACGTCAATATAACGTCACTTTCACTCTTTCGCCACAGGGATGGCGTTAAAATCCACACTGGCTATAAAGCGTATTAAACAGTTTAAGAGTTGAATTATTCAGAGTCGTCCAAAGTTCTAGACGACATCGATGAGAACCGTGCAGAGGTTTCTTTTCTCTTCGTTAGAGAGACGAATCGAGGAAACCTCTGCCATTAGCAGGGTAGTAACACTTGAATTAAAGAATTGGCTCAGTGGATAAAGAAACACCAAAAACGCGAAATGAAAGCTTAGCGTGAAAACAAAAAGGTTACATTGTTATAAATTGTTCTTTAATTGAAATGGCTGAAATAAGCAATGGTATAATTGGATTAAGTGGAGTCAAATTCGTTTTGTAATCATGCGAGTGATATCAAAATCGGACGACTGCGCAAGGGGAGTCCGATTTGTTTATCACGAGTAAGAAGTAAGAAGAAGAGTCAAGTTATGAAAGAAAGGGAAAACTTGCATGATTAAAATACCGACAAAGGAGGCGTAAATTGTTTAATGTCGCTCTGAAAGAAAGAAAGAAAGAAAGCCCCAAATTAGGAGTCTGTACGCTGTTTCTATGGTGATTAAAACCAAGGTTGTGATTGGTTGACTTAATCTACAACTTTGAATGTGATTAGTTTATTGAACTGTCCTATCATGAACAACTTGGCAAGTGAATTAGTGGAAAATACGAGTTTTTTAAACCAATCACAATCGAGGAAATTGTAATTTTTATGATTAAGGTCGAAACGTTTAATCTTCAAGGTAAAGCAATCTAAAGTCATTGCAAATCCACAAGCGTGCTCAGTAGCCCATGAGTAGGAGATTGTCTCTCCGATACAAGCCTTATGAGTCAACCTTTGCGCGTATCTTTCTATTTTTAGGACGCCACGAGTTCTTCGGCTCAGCGCCCACTGTTTACAATGGCCAATCAGAATAAAGGTTTTGTCAAACGAATACATAAATAGCAAAAAAAAAAAAGCAAGCAAATTGTGCAAATAGAAGTAAATTGATGTAAATGTTAGTCTCCTGCTTAAAGGCGCTATTACACTGTGAAATGTTTCGTGCAACTTATCTCGCAATGTTTGGGCGACATTGTGGCGGGACAAGTTGCACGAAACATTTCACAGTGTAACATACCCTGCAACAGCCAAAATCGTTGCAAAAGCCGTTGCCGTAAGTAGAATTAAGTTCTACTTTTCGTGCAACTTGTCTCGCAACGATTTTTGCCGAAATTTTTTCAGGGTATATTACACTGTGAAATGTTTCGTGCAACTTGTCCCGCCACAATGTCGCCAAAACATTGCGAGACAAGTTGCACGAAACATTTCACAGTGTAATAGCGCCTTTGGGGTTAGTTCTAAGAATAGAAAGGTACGTACAAATGCGCATACCAGTGGGCGGGGCATCATGTCAAGTCTGCCTGAGCATTAGGGCATTAATCAGTTTCTTAAATTGTGGGACATTTCACATTTTATCTTTTCTGGAAAACACCTATTTTGACTCCACTATCCAATCAGACACAACACGACTAACTCAATCACAACACAACTGTGTAGATACATGGGCATGTAGGACAGCAAGCGCCACAAGCCGGTTTATTTTACTTACCATATGCATACAAACTCCGCTCTAGCATAACAATACGTAAGCATACTTGATGGTACTGACCTCCTAAAAACTTGTTAAAGGAAAAGTACACTGGGCACTTGCCGGATACGAAAACCCAAAACCCTTCGGGAATGAGGGAACGTATTCTCCAAACCCTATGCAAGTGCCACTACCCTATGGAGGCTAAGGGGAAAGTTTAACAAAAAAGTAGGCGAAGAAAGCTGAACCTAGACTGATTCAAATCCCTAACGGATCTTTATTTCTACGACAAATTACCCATAATCCCCACCAGACAACCGGACCCAGTCCTCTGGTCCGTGCCGTCAAAATATCCATTTCTGCCAATTTCGCAGGCTACAACTGTCAGAAATAGCATGTTTCGCCATTGCAATTGCTTTGAAGTAGATACTGAATTTTCGGGCGCAGTTGATGACGAAAGAGATGTTTTTCGATGATGACTTGGGGAAATTCGAAGAAAACATTGCGAGAATGCACCTTTCGACTTTTCTATATATCTTTTTTAAAACAAAAGAGCCACGTCAGAAAGAAGAAAATTACAACACCAGTCTCTCGTTTCGCACCATTTAATCGTAACAATAATAAAAGAAAATTCACTGCAACATTATATTCACCTTCTAATCCGATCCAATCTGAAACATGTAGTCCTAAAAGAGTCCTAAATACCTTCTAATGACGTTACTGAGTTTACTGTTCACCCTAACTATGACAAAATGTAATTTGTGATATTGAAATTAGCATAAAGTGCCATTTTGCCGGCACATATCAGAGGCCTGGTGAGCCGTGTTAGTTGTGCAGTGGTTTGTGGGATTTAGGCTTGTAGTCTGAGGGCGTTAGTTGACTTAGTCATTATACGGTCAGCCTTGGCCGAGTGCACAAGGTCAGTTTCGTTTATTGTTATATCGCGCAAAAAAAATTGTTTTATGCCTTCTGACCGCAAACGTTGCGAAAGTGTATCAGTTGTAGTTGTAGTTAATAAATTTCCGGTATATATTATTTGGGGGTGTCGTGTCATGTGAGTGTGAAACAACAAATCAAAACAAAAAGTGCTGCCGAAGAGCCCTCACTTATTCACGATGTCCGCCATCTTCGCGCGCTAAGTTGATGATGAAAAATCAGTAAGGTAACGTGGTCACTTGGGGCAAAATTGATTCCTGTGCGATCACTTACGTTTGCTGAAAAGTGTCAAATCTGATTTTTCTTCGGCGTTTCGTGCACTTATGTGGGTTTTCTGAGCGCTAGTATTTACGAAACACGGGAATGCGTTGAGTTTTGTCTCTTCCCACCATTCACTATGGGCATGTAAAGAAGACTAAAATTTTGAAAGGGAATAAGGGGCTATGTTCCTAGTACAGTTACTAGTAAGTGAAATTCTGACCTGCAACTCAACCTACAAACAGCAAATTACACCCTCAAGGCCGTGCGAATGCGCGCGCTGCACTTGTGCTACCAACTGGGGCTACCACGCCAGCTGAAAGCTACTTGATTGCGAGTTCACGTTATATCCCGCAAGAGGTGAATGAAATGATCTTAAAATAAATGAACTTTAGAATACATGAACTTTGAAAGTTGGGAATATCATCGTTTCATGTTCACTCCGCAGATCAACGACACGAAAGATGGTGGCAGCAGAAACGATCTCCTTTGGAAACATTTCAAATACGTTTTCAACGTCACTTGAAAGCCAAAAAACCCGCTTTAAATGTTGTGGCTCTACCTTGTTAATACAATTGACCCTTACATTTAGTAACAAAGTATATTTTTTATAATTTCTTTTTCTATTTTTATCAATTTGAAATCAAGCAAATGAAAAAGACATCACATTAAAAAAAGTAAAATGAACGCTTGCATTATGATGAAGTCAAGTGTGGCCCAGTGGTTAGGGCGTTTGCCTTGAGATCCGGAGATCCCGGGTTCAAGACCCACTCTGACCACTCGCTGAATTTGATCCTGGGAGTCCCTGGTTCAACTTCCCAACTGCACTTGTAAATAGCCAACTGTTTTGCCTCCGGCCAGTTGGGATTCTTAACAGTTGTTGTTTCGTTCATTGTGTTTCATTGGCCCTGAAATGCCCCCATGGGGAGCGGTCAATTAAATATGTATTTTATTGTATTGCAAGTGTATACGATATTTGAACACAATTTGTTACAGTTATGCGCATGGTTTGCTATGCGAAGGGAACTGCATGAATTTCTTTGAAAAAGTAGTTGAGTTGACGCAGTCTCACAACATAGCATTATGTCAAACGTAACAAAGAGAACGTGTATTGTTACTTGCATGTACGCTTTGCGTACCTATTTTCTTAAATTTATGTAGATGGTAGCTAAAGGACTGTCTGACATTAATGCTATTTTTTTCGTATGCTAACGTCTATGAATATGCCTACGCTTATGTGCTGTTTTAGTGAAACCCAGGCTCAATTTATTCATCAACTAAATCAATGAAGCAATAATTGAATCATTGGGAGAAGCCGACAGAAGTTCAACAAAGAAAATGACATGATCGCGTGATATTAGAATCCTTGCATGTTTCATTAACAGCATCAAATTAACGATCAAGCAATTCTGCTGCCGGCTGCAACTTCCTTCCATTTGTGACGTGACAGAGCACTGAAGTGAGAATCTTGGGTTGGAGTAGAACGTAAAGCACAAGGAACTTTGTAGTTACCCCCATGGAGACATATGAACAACAAAATCTGATAACCCATGAAGAAAGGAGAATTGGTGATGGATTGGAAGACTACGACGAAAGTATGGACGAATGGCAAGGCAACAGCCTGGAAAGCCAGCCATTTATTACTGAACATCGAGGAGAAACGATCAAAAGAAGAATTGGACTCGTTCATGCAATTGCTTTGGTTGTAGGAGGCATCATTGGTTCAGGAATATTTATATCACCTAGATATGTGGTCAGAAATGCATCTCCTATAGGAGAGACTCTACTTGTATGGGTATTCGGAGGTGTACTGAGCTTGTTGGGAGGGTTATGCTTTTGCGAACTGGGTACAGTCATCAAGAAATCAGGAGGTGAATATATTTACTTAAAGCTGGCTTACGGTCCGTTTGTCGGTTTCCTGTACAGTTGGGTAAACGTGTTATTTTAGAACCCAGTTCTTTCGCTATAGTCAGCCTTACATTTGGTGTGTACGCCACCGAACCGTTCTTTTCCAGCCGAGGCAAAACGTCTGCCAACTCGGCTGGCGTGGAATGCCATGCACCATTGATTGTGGTGAAGCTGTTAGCCGCTTGTGCTATTTGCATATTAACTGCAGTTAACTGTATTAGCATTCGCTTAGCAGCCAGAGCACAAGTAACATTCACATCTTTCAAGATCATGGCAGTGGCGAGCATAGTAACAGTTGCTGTTATCCGATTGCTGTCTGGTGATGCCACAGAATTGCGTCAAAACGTATTTCGCGGAAGTGCTGTTAGCCCAGGTTCTATAGGTCACGCTTTCTACAGTGTAATGTGGGCTTATGGAGGATGGAATGGCCTTAACTCTATTACCGAGGAAGTGAAGAATCCTGATAAAAACTTTCCACGAACTATAATGATATCCATTCCTTTGGTTACCTTGTGTTACGTGTTGATGAACCTTGCGTATTTCAGTGTACTGACCAAACAAGAAATTCTGGCTTCTGATGCCGTGGCGCTGACCTTCGCTGACCGTTTAAGCCCAGTTTTCGGAGCAATAATGCCCGTTATCGTGTCTCTATCGTGCATCGGCTCTCTTAACGCAGGCCTGTTTGGTACTTCGAGAGTCTTGTTTTCAATCGCCAGGGAAAAACAGTTGCCGTCTTCTTTAGCGATGGTTCACAAAAATTCCCAAGCTCCTATCCCCGCCATTTTGATGCGCTCAACTCTGGCGCTTCTAATGCTGATACCAACGAATGTTGAAAATCTTCTCAATTGGTTGATGTTTGTTGATTGGTTTATCAGAAGTTTCATTTTCATGGGGTTAATTTGGTTAAGGAGAAAAAAGCCCGACACTCCGAGACCCTTCAAGGTTAATATTGTTATTCCTGCTTTTATGACACTTGTTTCTCTGTATTTTGTGTCAATACCTTTCATATCCAACCCTCTAGAATCTGTGTTTGGTATATCAGTAATTCTAACGGGGGTACCAGTCTACATCGTTTTTATTAAGAAAAAATGGCTGACCAGATCATATAGTTTTAATAGGCTGTCGTTGAATATTTCTTACTATGTTCAAGTCATTTTTAATGTCGCACCTGTCCATTCTAATGAGTTTACAATATGATTACAGAAAATCCCGAATTTCTTTTGGTTTTAATATCAGAGACATTAAGAGGGTGGTAGGGTCTCTTTCTTGGGTGCCAAACCATAGACCGCCGTGTCGAGAAGATAAGATTGATTGCAGAAGCAAAAGACCAAATCGTGGCGGTCATTTTATTCTTCGTTTCCTTGAACCCTCCTCCAAGGCAACTCTTGGTTTGATTATCAAGTAAAATTTGTGTAAGCCGCTTAGTTAGCCACAAATTAATGATTTGTATATACTTTTGGACAAATTTCCCCCTGAAAGCATTGATAATACACAGGAACCCATGACCCGGAGCCTACAGCTCGCATACTGGGCCTATGCAGCGGCATTTTTACAGACCGATCTATTTTAGACTATCTTTTCCGGAAAAAACAAAGGCAGTTCCGGTTCGGTGACCCTATGACGTCAGCTTAATTTCTTGTAATTGGTCATCGGGCTCCTGTGGGAGTCTCATTCGCGGGAAATTCAATCTAAAAATAAATCGGCCTGTGAAAACGCCGTTACACGAACACAGTAGAGTTGTAGGCTCCGGGTCATGGGTTCCTGTAATACACCAATGATATGAAATATTATAATGTTAGTATCTAGTGAGCGACAACAACAAAATTTATGAAAGATATAAGTGATCCTCGCACTTACGGGACAATTTTCAAAATTGTCTCCTTTTGACACCTGAAAAACCCAGGGGAAACTCCCATATAAAAGAACGGGGCTGATTGTCGGAAATTTTGAAAAAAGAACCCCTAAGAGGTACCAAGATCCTGCCTTGTGGGCGTGGCATTTTTTTGACCCTTAAGAGGTACCAAATTATGGGTTTTAGTCAGACAAAATTAAAAATTAGTTAATTGTCAAATGTCTCCTGTCATAATTTTACTGCTCAATACCCTAAAAGGTACCACTAAAGCTCCTATAAGAGGAACCAAAATCGCTTTTTTAACCCCTAAAAGGTACGACGAGCACCCCGTCCTTATTATATGGAATCCCCCCCCCCCCCCCCCCCTCCGGGCTGAAAACTTCAGGTGGCTTCAACGGAATTTGAACCTTTGACGTCTGCAATGCGCAGGTGCAATGCCGGTGCAATGCTTTACCATGCATTTGAGCTACGAAGCCACTCTGTTGGGACCAGGTTAATTATTTTGTTGCGCTCAATGTGTTCCCATGAAAGGACTGATCAATGAATAAATGTATATATTTGAAGTGCAGGTTCTAGACGAATGATCGAAGTGAATAAATTCCAAAAGAATCGAACAAACCAAAAGGCAGTGACAAACAGCTAAGAGTAAATTTTAAAAGAGAAAAAAATAATGGTTAATAAAATAACAGGAATGAATATTTGGCTTTGGACCGCCATGCTTAATTGTATTTGAGGTGGCTGATGTCCAAAGATTGATGGAAAGTAAGATTTTAGATCTTCGCAATGGAAGGACTCAGATTTCAACGGTATTTGAACCTATGAGATACCCAAAGTTCAAATATGCAATTTACTGAAAGTTTTTCACGACGTGAAGTTCAGGTCATTCTTATGCATCTTTACGTATCAAGACTGTATCAGAGAGAGAGAGAAAAGCGAGCGAGCGACAGTAGCATGGTGACTTGGTAGCCAAGTCCATGTGTGTCGACCGCGTGCCATTAACGACTTCAGACTAGAGTACGAGCAAAGAGTACGAGGAATCGAGTACGAGTTCTCCACATTTCTCAGCACACCCATTCCAAAAATTTCCTTGTTTAAAGGTAATGGGCGTGCCCAGTACAGAAAACTCGTACTCAAGAACTCATTCTCGTTCCCACAGCCACGATCCTTTTAGCCAGCGCCTAGGATAGCGCCGTGGCTGTCGCCGTGGCTCGGACCGTGGCTCGTCGAGGCTCTCGATCCGCGGCACTGGCCAAAAACATCGTGGCTCAGGGAACGAGATTGACTCGCACTTCGCCTCAGAGTACCCGTCGGCATTCTCGTACTCCAGTGTGGAGGTCGCTATTTTCAACGGAAGAGCCTACTTGCAGGGGTCTGCAGGCTACGAGCGAGAAGGAACAGAATCAGGAGTTAGGGCAATTCTATGCGAAATCTCGATGTTCTTGGATTTGCCACAATGCATCTTGCTTACGACCAGAATGCATTTCTCCATGGAGAAGTCTCGCCTTGAAAAGGAATCACAAACACGGTGACGAACAAAATCGATCAAGATCTTGAAATTTCAATCACAAATATTGCAGATCATCTTTGAAATGCGGCAGGTACAAAACAGAGGTCACCAATACAGATAGTATCCTAAACATTCATAAAAGCTAACCTTAGGCCTAAGTAGGCCTAAGGTTAGTTTTTATGAATGTTTAGGATACTGTCTGTATTGGTAAACAATGACATTGACCTCTGTTTTGTACCTGCCGTTTGAAACGTGCGTATTGTCTTGCACTTACGCACCTCTGCTTTTAGTTGACCAGCTCTAGCTGTCAAAACTCTCACAGCTTCTTTGGTCATGGGCTAAGTTTTACAGTCGGCAACTCGCAAAAACTTTATCTGAATTAATGTTGTAGTCACGCAGTGTTTACTGTTACTGATATCTTATTGAATTTGGACAAAAGTGGCTATGACCTTTGGAACTAACCATTTGTCAAAAACCTTTAACCACCTTCCAACCATTCATTCTGCATTTTTACTGTTTTAACCTGAAGAATTTTTTCGAGAACTTGATATAACCAAGAACGACATTTTGTTAATCTTTTGCAAGCTCATTCCCAGGGTCTCTCTTCTTCACCCTGGCAACAAGGTTGGGTCTTAAAAAGAGCTTTCAAAAAGTTGATCATCCCACAGGCATCCCAGCTTGAGGGAGGGGAATATCCAGGGCACTAATTCAAACAGCCCGCACTGCAGTCTTCTCCATTTCCTTTTAGCCAGGCAGGAGGCCCTCAAGTGGAACCCTCCGGGATTCAAAAGAAGAGGCCGCCCAAGGTAATCCTGGAGGCGAAGAATATCACTTGGTTAGAGGCAAGAGAACTGCCAAAAATAGAGTCAGGTGGAGGTCCATGGTTGACGCCCTATGCTCCCCATTAGGAGCGAAGATGGCCTAATGTGATGTAAACAGTAGGCAAAAATCACACGAAGGCATGGAGCGAGGGCAAAAATATTAGGAGCAAGGAGAGCATTTTTGCCTTTATGCAACTCTTGTCTGGGTAAAAAGAAACTGAAAAGACTGCATAGGCTATACATTAAATAAGGGTCCTTGTTTACATAAACAACAAGACAGCACAAATCAACCTTTAACCCACTGATTCCTCAGATGCCCCCAGTTGATGAATAAAATTGACTGGTGTTTACATACAGAGTAAAATCTGTCAAGTCTTACTCCCACGCGTCGGTGGGTTAAGCACACCTAACTTCCTAAGTTTGGAATCAAAGCAGTTCATCCACTCAAAAGTTTCAAGTAAAAGTTGAAATCCACATCATTTTATTCAAAACTATTGCATGATTAGTAATTTCCTTTAATTAATGTATCATTTTATTCAAGACTCAAATTTCCAGCATTGCATGTGTGGATGTGTGTGAATGTGGAACCTGACCGTTATCGAAAATGTTTTACTTTCATAATTGAGGCTTTCATATTTGTTAAGCAACTTTTGGTTTTTTTAAACAGCCTGTAGTTTATTATATCCTGCACTTTTATTCTGTACTTTTGAAATAAATATTCTGCATATTTAAATAGGTATAAATATTGATTGTTGTCATTTTTTGGCAAGACTTCTGACTTCTGTATCTTACCCACTATACACTACTATGACTTGAATTTGCAATGAAAATGTGCTACCCATTATTACCAACAAATAAAAAATACACAGGGACCCCAGACAAGACAAAACCGAAAGCAACCATTGAGGACTGTGGTTTGGACAGCAGTGGAGAAATAACAAGGAAACAGGACACCATCACCATGACAACAGGAATTCCAATCCACACTTTATAAGGACGCACATCATGGGGCCTCTTCCAACGAAAGATTATGAGGGAAAGGAATGTGCCACCAAGAAAAATCCAAGCTAGAAAACTAAAGCAGCTTAACAGAGAATCTAAATTGCCAAGCATCAGCATGCAGATGGAAATACAAGATGGAAACATGATCGCTCGTAAAGGAGTCTTGAAATGGTGATTGATTGCTGCTAGAAACTGAGGCATATGACCTTCTTTAGCAGCTGAACACACTACTCTGCCATTAGTGAAGACTGAGCCATTAGCAGCACCGTAACAAGAACAAGCAACAAACAGTGGCATCAACACAACAAGAACAGGATGGACTTTCTCAGCTACAGACACAGCAACAGTGTTGGACAAAAGAACTTCTGCTGGTGTCAGAACACTGAAATATGCTACATTGACCAGTGTATAACAAAGTGTTACAAGAGGCAATGCAATCATAATACTACGAGGAAAATTGTCATGAGGATTCTGCAGTTCCTCTGTGACATAGTTCAGTTGGTTCCAGCCATCATAAGCCCATAAACCACTAAAGAAAGCAAGGGCAATCTCTCCAATATTAGGGTTGGTTCCTTCAAATGGAGATTGAAAATTGTCATAATGTCCATTGACAATCTGAGAAGCTCCTATCATGATTATCATTCCAACAGCCAATAATTTCATTACCATAAAAATAATCTGTATCTGACCTGCCCAGTGAGAACTAAGACAATTAACAGATGTTATTGAAACAATACAAATGGCTGCTATGAATTTTATAAGCCATTCATTTTCCACATGACTTGCATCCATGAATGGTTGGATAGCATAAGATGCAAAACTTAGAGTGACTATAGCTACAGATGCTGGCTTCAAAATCAAAACCATTGTCCAGCTTACTAGAAAACCAGGCAAAGGGCCCAGTGCTTCACGAATGTATGTTAATTCGCCCCCGGAACGCTGAATCATTGTTCCCAGTTCACAATAACACAATGCTCCAAACATTGCTAGGACACCAGATGAAATCCATACAATTAATGTCAAACCCACAGAACCAGAATGCAACAGGACATAACGTGGAGTCACAAAGATTCCTGAACCAATCATTACACCAACAATAAGGGAAATGCCTTGTAGCAGAGTCACATTTCTTGATAATTTCCCTGTTGGCTTATTCTTAGCCAAAACCTTTTGGGACTTAATCATGTTCTCTTCTGAAGACCTTGCAATAACTTGCTGATATGAAACACCATCATAACGATCGTTATTTTCCATGTTAGACATCTTGTGAAATCTAAACAGGCACCCCAGAAACTTCAGGCCTTAGTTCTAAATGAGGCACCTAAAACACAATGAAAAAGACATACTGAATCATAGTTCAGCAAATACCACATTTCATCATTTCTTATAAGAATAACACACTATAGCAAATTCAGCACTATTATGCAGGTTTTTTCCTTGGTTCTCTGAATCTCGGTTATTGATCAGCAGTAACACTTCTGTCCTGAGAGTGAGACATAACATTTTACTCTGTCTAACACCACACAATCTTACTCATCAATAAGGGCTGCTTTAAGGTTAAATGGGTTAATTAATGTTACGTCTTAAGTCTGAATACGTGCCAAGTGGCCCATTAGGCCGGAGCTTATCCCGGATTTCCGCAGCATGAAGTGACTAGGAGTATTTCTACTCCATCTTGGATGGGATGCTAGTCCATCGCAGGGTTACCCCCAGCATTAAATTTGCTGGTACCCAATTATACACCGGGGTGGAGAGAGGAACATTACGTCTTGGTCCACTCAAAAACTATGTCCCCTGCAACATACTTACAAGTGACCATTTATGCAAAATATAAGCTCCTTGTGCCAGCAGGCCAAGTTTCAATCAAAATGGAATAATAGAAATCAAGTGTTCATTAAAGAATAGTTGTTTCCTTGTTATTCCATTCACCTTTGTTGGAGTGACATTCTGACAACCAGAGCAAAGTCATACTTTGAGTCGAGTGACTTGTTTTGATTCTTGGTTTGCACCCACGTGACAAGGCAGCCATGTTGGATAGCAATACACAAACAATTTCTTTTCAAATAATTTGCATATTAATAAAGTTTTGTTCCCAGTTGTGAGACAGGTTATTGTTCTCGCCATCCAACATGGCCAACATAACGCCACATGCAAACACCAGCAATAAGTACACATTTACATATAATACCTTTTTTTCTGTGACACCTCCCAGAGTGAAAAGTAAGATATGCATTTGACCCCGGTCATCTCCATCCTCACTTCTTGGTTGCTTAAAGTAAATTTTAATGATGTGAAGTACCTGTGATGAATGTATGGAAAAAGCCACTTAAAAATTTAGAAAAGGCAAACGTAATTTAATTTAGAATCGATTTAGTTACCAAGTCTTGATCACACAAAACTGTACATGTCTGACACTATTTCGCGAAAGCTATGAGTGTTCTCATTGTTTAATTCAGGAAACAACTGTATTGGTAACACGTTCCTTGCATGCGGAACGAATCGCAATTCTTGTTCTACGATATTCAAAATGCTACGGATTATTTGAATATTAGCCCCTTGACTGCCTCACCAAAGTAAAAAGTCAAATAGGGAAAATATCACGGCAATTATAAAATTTGGAAGCGACATTTGAAACCGAGCTTGCCGCGGCTTGCGTAACTCAGTGTGTTTACAGGTGTTATGCATGGTCAGAATTTTAAAATTGTTTTTGACGCCTTAACGTATCCTGGAGACCTTATAAAACCTATTGTAGAAATTTAAGAAGTGTTTTTCTTACCTTTCATTCTCATTGCCTGAATTCTAAGGTGACTTTCATCAGAGAATTTCTCATCATTCCGAAACTGGGTTAATCACGTGACTACCGAACGACTTGCTTGTCGTGTTGACGTGTTATGTTAAATGAAGGTCACGCAAGTCACATCTTCATGTATGCTCAACACGCAACCATGACCACAAAAACGAGTGAGGTCTTCATCATCTTCGATGAAATAGAGGATTTCGAAGTTCTGTCATTCAAAATTCCTGTTTTTAGCCTTGGAAGCTTAGAAGCAACAATTGGCATAATACGTAATTCCTTAAAATCTGATTGGTTCACCTTGCTTCAGCTTCGGTCGCTAGATTTCCATCGTTAAA
>NC_090875.1:3901760-3919260 GCF_036669935.1 Montipora foliosa | reverse complement strand
GGGTCATTTATTACACGTTCCCAGGTTCGTGTCCTGGGGTTCGGCTTTAAAAATATATATATGTTCATTTCCCGTGATCCCTGTCAAGCTTTCAGTGTCCAGGGGCCGGTTGCTCGAAGCCTGGTTAGCGCTAATCGTTGGTTAAGAGGTATCAAAACCTAAAGGTCTCCATGGTAGTTAACGCTGGTTAACGCTAACCATGCTTCGAGCAACCCGGGCCAGAAAGATAATACTTCACTTGAAAGAAATTGACAATTAAGAATAATTGAAACTTGGTTGTTTAGCCTTGGGTAAATCTATATATTACTGGTTACCGCTGTTTGTGTGTTGCTTTTAATTGATCCTATTTAAAAGGGAAAATGTGGCCATAATTATAGAAAACAAAAAGGTTATAGGGCGAAGGTGAAGAGATCATGTTGCAGTTAGGCACCTTGCATCGAAGAATAGCCCTGGAAACAAGGTTCGCCTGTTTAACTTTTTACCTATATGGCCTTCATTTTTATATTTTTGCATCATGAATGAATAAGTTGAAACAATATCTCTACCTAATCAGGGGTACCCAACGTCAATTTTCGGAAAATATCTGTTCGGAAGACGATTTGAGATCTAGAATTTACGGAACATTTGTTCTAAAATTTCTTGCTTGCCTGCCTCCCCTAGGATTTTCGAACACCCGAAAAATGGTATAATTGCCCATTTTTAACGGATTTTTTACCCTAAAAAGGTCATCTAGAATTTTCGGGAGCCTTTTTTCTGTCTTAAATTTTCGAAAAGGTAAGTTTGGATCAAATAATTTTCCATGATTTCACTAGACTTTCAGCTAGGAAATCCGAACAGACGAAAAATTTTTTGGAGATAAAAATATGCCTATATCTACCGTTGAAATACTAAAATACGTTTGACAATGCTATGTTTAAGTGGTTTTGAACTATATTCGCGTTGGGTGCCCGTGCCTAATTATAGAAAGACTTGGCATCATCTCAACGTGACACGGCAAACAGCAGGTTGCTACTTGTCATATAAAAATGAATGATTTTTCTCTTTATTCTGTGACATTGCTTGGTATCTGGAGTCAGCAGGCAAGACCTGAGCAGTAAATCATACACATCTCTTAGATTTTGGGCAAAACTGGGTCATAACCCAGAAGCGTCGATCTCTCTCATTTGCACTTGGCCCATCAGTTTAAGACCCTGGGGTAAATGGTTTCAACATATTTTGTTGAACAGCGATGTTGAAAGGTCTTGAAACCGTTTTACCAGCAGTCAACATCGTTCAACCAAATCGAACGGATGTTGAAACAAATGTTGAAGCTTTAGCCCGGGCCTTTACCGTGTTATGTAAATTTATGGAAGTAGTCTCCGATTTTTGAAGTGCGTTCCATAGTCGCTTTGGAAGCAAAGGAGAAGAGTAAGAAAAAAATCAAGGTTGAGGATGCGAGTGTTCTTCAGATGGTTTCAATAAGCGCCGAGTACTGTGACTCATGTGACAGCATTGAGGTTAATCCCTGTCGAGTGGGGTGGACATCTTGATTGGAGACCATTGAAATAAACGTCAGGTTATGGTTTTCCGTATATGCCATATGCATCGTAATGACTTTCTTTCCATCGGAATACTCATATTTAACGGAATTCTGGCCATTCATCGCTTTAGGAGACGTACATCTAGGAGTAATCATTGATTTTGAAGTGTGTTCGTTGGGACAACTTATCACCAGACGAGCCGAGATGCCATGAAGACGATGCATTGCAAAGAACGTGTATTGAAATTTACGTAATACCAGCATGTGAAGCTAGTGTTGAGTGTGGCAAAAAATGGAAAGTTTGGAGTATAGATGGGGTCAAATCTGGATTTTGTTGAAATTGTCTGAGAGATTATTACTAAGAAATGTCCCTTGCCAAAATAAAACAATCACGACGTGCGCGATCGTCATCTGCGCATAAGACGTATCAATGCACAAATGACGCAATTCAAGATGCCGCTGACCGACGCCGCTGAAACAGCAGACAAACGAAAAACGAAAGCTTTCCAAAGCTCACCATATGCACAGGATACCCAAGGTTAGAAATTCCATTCTCATAATGTCCAACGCGAATACGGGTCCCACCAAATTACGGGAACGTTAAAACTGGTCTCGAAATGTTGTTTACATAGCCTTAGCCGGTTTCAACCTTTTCCCGAGTAAGTTTATTATTAGGAACAGGCTTTTCCCGCGAAAAGTATCATACTTCCCTTGACGCCGGGATAGCTTTCTCTTGATTGGCTTTTACAATAGTGGGCATGCTTAATCTCCCAAGGGAGGCGTTCTATAAATAAATCTACTCGGGGAAAGGTTGACTCTGAAGTATTGGAGATAGAGGCTTCTTTGCTGAGCTCCTGCAGATCACATATCCGGCGTATATAGAGTTTAGATAGCTTTAAATTTAAGGAATTCATTTTGGGAAGAGGTCTTAAAATCCTTGATCATTAATTAAGGTCGCTGTTAACTCGTCTTTCCAGTTTTTACGCTCAGACCACAAACATCTGAGTACGTTAATTTTTTTAAGATTTCACTCCACCCTTTTTTAAACTACAATTTTAAAAAGGCGAAGATTCTAACACACCTCGAGCCCCAGATAATATCGCAGGTGCAAATGAGGAAGGGAGAGGACATTTTTCAATCCAATGAGATCATCATATGGAGTGAAGAGCTGTTGCATTCCAGGAGCCAAAAAACGTCCGGTTAATGATTTTATTCGAATGGTCGGCAAAGAATGTCTCTTAATTTACGGTTATACAGTAATCTCACCCAGAATAAACCAGTGAAAAGGGAAACGTTGTTAAGCCAATTGTAAGAATTTACTGCAAGCCAAGCCCAAGATAATAACAAACCAGATCTGGTCTAATTATATGCATGTTAAAATCTCTCCATTGTGATTGGCTAAGAAAAATGCAGTTTTCGGGTAACACAGGGCAGGAAGGAGGTAATTTAGTAGAAGGCATTCTAATTGGTCAATGATCAAAAATCGCTATAGATAGCCAATCAAACACTTGCCCTGGTTGCACAATTTTTGCGTGTTTACCTGATGCGCGTACGTTGCTTCTGTTTAATGTAGCACACGTAATCTTTTCATGGTGCACTCGACTTAAGGCACTTTTACACTGCAAATTTTTTTGCAACTTGTCTCGCAACGCCATTGCGAGACAAGTTGCCCAATGTAACATACCTTTCAACGACCAGAAATGTTGCGGGACCAGTTGCAGAAACCGTTGCGGAAAGTAAAATTGAGTTCTACTTTCCACAACGGTTTTAACGAATTTTTTTAAGAATTGCACAGTGTCGGTTTGCGGCACCAGCTAATGAAAATGTTCGTTAACCTCATGTGATCATCGAAACGAGACAAGTTGCATGAAACTTTGTTCAGCCGTAACACCCGTCGGCAAGCGCGTAGCGTGGTGATTTTTTCCAGTACGCACAAGTACATATGATCTAGAAACCTAAGTAAACTGAACGAAAAATACTGTGTTCTTTATTTCTTGTCGAAATAGTTGTGTGAATACAAGCAAAGAACAAAGCGTCTTGCCCTTATTTTGAGCAAACTTGGCGCAGACAAAACATTGTTTTGGTTGTGCTAGCGTGACTGGAATTGTTAAGAATGTTCTCAAAACGTCGCTCCTTTGTCAAGAACGTTCTTGGAACGTCGCTCCTTTGCAACCTCGCCTTTTTGTTGCACGCTGGCCAAACAACACTGCATTGTTGGAGCAAGAAAAAGTACAATGCAAAACTAAGTTAGAACATGGTATAGCTTGTGTTTTAGTTTTTAGAATTTCATCAAAGTGGTGCTTTCATCACGAAATCTTGGTTGCGTACTAGTAAAATGTTAAAAAATAGAAACAATTGCTAAACAATTCAAAATTTTCTGGTCACTTCAAGTACGCACGTGCGTATATGCGTACAGGACGCTACGTGCCTGCCCGTGAGAACTTTTGTAGAAATGGCGTTGCGAGACAAGTCGCACGAAAAATTGCACAGTGTAACAAGCACCTTTACGGGCTCGTGCAAGTTTTTTCTCTTTGAAGAAATGTACTCGTGCTCATTTATTCCAAATTCACCTGAAATCATGCTTATGCAAATTGTCTAGATCCCACCCCACCATTAGTTTGTCTTATTATCTACTTACAAGCGAAGTGTAAATTAAAACAGCAACGATCAAAGAATTTCAATGTCTCATTCTTTTATTGCAACTGTTATAAGTTGAACATGCATATAATGAAATTTTTAAACATTTTACCCAAATTAGCTTATTTATTGTCACGACTACCATATTGACTAGGCAGTTTTTCTGACTCGGGATTAACGGCATCTATGTCACTAAGATCAGTCAACAACGTATATAATACAATTGTTACTCAAAGTGTGTTTTTAGCTCTCACTGTTGTTACACGTGCCTGATTCAGCCGTATTTTGCAGTTTCTAGCAGTGCAAATGAGCGTCTTTTGCTTAAACTTGATAAATAATTGACATATATACATTTTGGAATTTTTCTATTCACTACAATCTACCCAGTTTATACTAAATTTGAACCTGATTATATTAGCTCGACATCCATGGTCTCCACAGTGGAAGCCTGCTTTCTTCTGAGGCGCTGTTCGTGTGAGTGGAACTGTGGCATTCACGAGATGTTTTCGAACCCGTTTCAAGTGGCTTTACTGCTTTGTTGCTGACCTGGTAAGGAATGAATGCGCTTGATGGTGGAGAAGGTGGTGGAGAATACATAGAACAATAGGCTGTAAGGTCAGTCGACTTCTGTGATTGATACAATTGAGACGCGGAGCTGGAATAATACACATCATCTGGTTTCACAGGATTGCAAGACGCTGCCAAACGCACAAGGATTTGTTCGCGTAGTTTGGTGTCCATATGAGGTTGATTTTCCATCAAACTGATAACTTTGGACGCACAGTCATTGAAGCCAGCACGATAAGTAGTCACTGATTCCGAATGGCTACGGTTGTAACAGTGGCCTACAAAAAACCAAGAAAGCACTCAAAAATTAACTATTCAGTCTCGATTTTCACGCTTGCCTCCTTTAAATTTACAGGGTAGCGTTAATGCTAAATATGTCATTATTTATAGCTGTAACTATCGCTAAGTGCCAACGCCGGGACAAGCACATATCAATTCTTTCATTCGTTTATCACGTAGTTCGCTATTGAATATATTTCTATTCTTCCTTATTCGAAAGAGCATATTCACGGTAATTATGAAACGACCGTAAGAAGAGTAAGGTACTCGTCTCAACAAATATTTTCCTTTGAATCTGAAAAAGGCAGGAAAGACCAACTTACCAGGCATTTGCTGTTGTCGAATCATTTTCAAAAAGTTTACGGTCAGTTCAAGAATCTCTGCTTTCTCCATCTTTTGGAAATTTTGATCATTCTGCAACGAGAAATAGGCAGAAAGATCACAAACCTGCTAACAACGTTTTACCATTCCACTGTAGAATGCTTAAAGTTCGACGTGAATTCAGGTTAAGTGACGCCTCAAATATTTCATCATACAAGTCAAATATGCGACACGATTGCAAATAGTTTCTTCCTTGCAGTTAAAACTTCTTAGAAAAATTATTTCAGATGCGCACTTTAGATGCATGACATCGTTCATTTGGTATCATATGATTGAAAATTGCCGTCCAGTGATTTTATACAAACTAAGATGTTGAACTAACCTGATCCCGATATAGCGAGGATAAGACAAGTCCTTTGAGTTCTTCGAGGCTTCGGTTAATACGTGCGCGCCGTTGTCTCTCTAGCAAAGGTTTGCTTGCCTGTAAGAAGAGAGGGAAATACATGATTAACTGATCTGATCTGATCTGATCTGATCTGAACTGTGAATTGACAGCAAACTCAACAGAGGAAGGACCTCGACCATACCTGTCGTCTTCTGCTCAAGTGAATTCTTTGGGCCATATTGATCGTTGAAAACAGTAGAGCTATCACGTGTCTTGTTTGTAGATAGGAGAGATGTGCTCTGTAGACGATGAGCCAGAAAATGAAATTAGTGCTAAGCTCTTGGTCTAATTATACTGTGCAACTTATTTCCCAAAGGGACTATCACAAGCATCGGCTGAGTTGTGCAATCAGCTCCTTACATTTCGCGCGCGATTGCGAACAAATCAACGCTTTTGTAAAAAACATGATGAATTATTGTTAACTTTTTATACTTCAAAAAGGCAGCGATCAACTTGCCGCTCATTGTCACTTCATAATTGAGATGTGTTTGGGCTATTTTCCGCCCACACGTTCCAGCGTGTGTACTGGTCCACTTATTTGCCACATTCCCGCCAAAATATCGATCAGTCCGTGAGCCAGACAGCAAAGCGTTCAGTTCACGTGCCAGACTGCATGCCACTGAAAACCGGTTTCTAAACAACTTTTCCTGTTGTAAATCTACTTAGCATGAGGACGATCTGGGAGAGTTATATTTCTTTCCTTGCTGCTTAATATCATTTTGCTTGCGCTCATAACAGAAATCTTTTTTTCTCTCTCCAAAAAATACTTGAAATGTTTGGTCGTTTTTCAAATCTAAACGGAAGGGGAAGGACATTGGTCACTTAGACAAGACTACAGCGCGTGTCTGCAAATTACTGTCAAAATTATCGCGTAACACAAAAGATTTCCAGGACGGTGGATTCTATTCAACGCATAAACAGGTTTTAAAAAAAGGTCACGAGAAATGAAAAACAAAGAAAAGTAGCTTGGTTTACAGAAAAACACAATGCTTTATGAATAACAATGCGAAGGACACAAACTCGCAACCAAGAAAGACATGAAATGAAGTTTAACCTTAACTTTAATTTGCGTCCAGATAAGAAACACAGAGGTCCTTGGAGATGGATCAATACGTCGAAATTCGACGTAATATCATCAAATTAAACCAGAATCACACGGTTTTTTCTTTGATGGTTTTTTCTCCAAAAACAAACTTTTAATCACCCAGGGAAATAATCACTTAGGACAGTAAAGACTGCGAAAAGAGTATTTACAGCACTGCTATATGCTCCAAGAAATCTCTACTTTTGCAAGAACTCGACACGATCGCCTAAGTTTTTTGTTTTGTTTTCTTTCTTTTTTTTTTTTTTTGCTACTTTGACCCGTTACCGCAAAGTTAATTGACCAGAAACCATTAAATTTGTAATCTAAAGACAATACAACACTTTTAGATCAAAAAGACGGCCGCGCAGCGCCGCGACTCGTCAAGCTTGTGAACGTGGTGTTTTCGATGATAAACCAGGCATTATCTACTCTTTTCGCCTCGTTAATCTTCGTTCTATTGTTGTTAGACTGAATTATGCAAACTAGTATTTCATAACAAGCTTTCAAAGGTCCAAATTCATCGTCGCTATCTTCTGAAATTTTGGGGACGCCGAAATAAATATATTCTTTTGTTTTCGATTTTGATGATTATTTATGTAACGCAGACTGACCCGCCTCTGTTTTATGTTCAAGCCCGCTTCTAAAGACGCGTGCTATTTTGAATTTTTTATTGAATTTGCATATTAATGTGAAAATACCGGATGTAATTTTTCAGGCTAAAATATGATCATGGAAGTTAAGTCAGGAAGCAGAGCGTCTCGTTTCCCTGAGTTTTCATTAAATCAATGCCGTTGCCTTAACCAGAGCGCTCCGCGATGCGATCGCGGCGCAAAAAAGACTCGAAACTTTTACAGCGATGAACATGTAGGAGGTGGTAGACGGGTCGTGGGCCGGGATAGATTCGGATTTCTCCACTCAGATGGACTGAAGAAAACGCGGCTAAGGCCTCTAATAATGACTTTAATCCTGACTATTTTTGAGGAAACATAGTTGAAAGCCGAGAAAACTAGAATCATTATTTGTAACGCTGATATTTGCTGATCCAAGTCGTTCCGGTCCGTCACTTCTTTACCGGCCAACATTGGTATACCGTTCATCGCTGTTAAGTTTCAAGCCTTGTTTCCTGCCTGGTTTCTAATCAGTTCCATAAATTACAATCGCTGCGATCACCGAAGTCGCTGAGATAGCAAATTATTAACACTTTTGTATCTCGGAGATGGTGGTCATTCAAATTGTTACAGTTGCTGCAGCAACATGCAAGCTGACGGGAGTGTCGCTGCATTTTGAAGATCGTAGAAAACATACGGATAACAATCGTAAGCAGAGCAAATAACTTTTTCCAGGTCATAGTTTCTTTGCTTCTTTAACAGTTGCTTGCTTAGCATCAATTTTTGTTTAAATTTTGTGATGCGGACAAGAAGCGAGAAAATTTAAATCGTCTTTGCGTTTTCCTTTTTGGGTTTATCATGAACTTACATACTGACCAGCCCCAATTCACAGGCTGGATAACTTTATCCAGTGGATAAGTCGCCATCTAGGGTGTAAAATATACTTTGCGTTAAACATTGACAAAGATTTTCGAACACGCCTTTATTTAGATGTGCTTAGAGTACGCACATTCACAGTTGCGCGAGCATTGAATACTTAAATCTTTGTATAGATTAGTGACATCCACTCGACAAAGTTCGAGGTCTTTCAACTACTGCGAGCTTTCACTTGATAGAGTATTGCATCGGTAACCTGCGGTAACGTAGAGGTCATGAGTTCGAACTCCGTTCAAGCCTGAATTTTTCATTCCTTCGTTTTGCTGCTGCTAAAGTAGCACTCATTGCTAGAAAAATCATTTCCGCACATAATCTTCTCCCCCCAGTTTACATATATGATTTTCACTTCGGTGCGCGTAACAATACTATTATTGCGCGTACTGTTTAGATCAAATGTAGAAAAACATCGATTTAAGCGGAGACACAAAGCGTCTTATAAGAATAAGCTTTAGAGACACTATAGGAATTAAGGCAAATGAAAACGAGGAAGTAAGTAATTTTGAAACCACAGTTGTTGCTTTCATCATGTTAGGAACGATTCTTTTCGTTAGACCGTAACACCAATTGTTCAACGGGAACTATGTGTCGTCGTGTTTGTACTGCGAATTTAGCGCTCGAGTAAACAGAACGAACGTCGAGTGCTGCTCATGAGAGACGAAAAGTGAACGAGCGCGCTCGTCTAACATCTACGCAGGCTCAATTTTTCTGAAGAAGATCAGCACGCACAAATGCGTGTGTTATTTTTTAAGAACACCAGAGTAGTTTTTTCACTCAGGCGTCAGCAAAAATATTTACCATGCACCAGTTACTCCACAAACGAAATATTCTCTTGCTTGCCTTTATCATAAGGGTTCCTACTCTATAAACGGTCCTTCGCTAAACTGACGATACGATTTGAAGCGTCAACTTTGCAGAAAATTTAAGTATGAGTGATTAAAGAGAGATTTGAGCAAGAAATATTGCAACTTTGCGCCTGTTTTGTCATTAAGGGGTGGTTTCCCAGTGATTTGTATCTGGTTAGTGACTCCTTGAAAACGCTGCGGCTGGAAAATCGCAATATGAAATCCTCACGAAAAATTGTGCTCTTGAGATTTAAAGCAAAAATGGATCATGTGATTGAGTTGACTGATTTTCTCATTCTAGTGGACAGCGTAATAAAAAAGTGTTTAAATTTCGTCTTAAAAGGATAAATTAGCCTCACTCCTCAGAGGATGGTGAAAAAAGAGCGGAATTCGAGGCTTTTTATTTCCACATCACTGAGTAATAAAGGACACATTGAAATGTAAACTTTCCGTCTGACTAATTTGCATGAGTGGAACCCGAGATGTCTAACACCGACTTCTTTTTCGCTTGAATGCGGCTGGCTTTTTTTCCATATAGCTTACATTATGAAAGACTGAAGTAATCCTCGCTGTTATCTGGACAATTGTCTCTTATAAACAGATGAAAAATTGAGGTGTTTTCAACGGGATTCAGAACCCATGACCTCTGGGAGGCCTGTGCAATGATCTACCAACTGAGCTATGAAGCCACTCAGTTGGGAGCTGGTTAATTTGTTGATTTCGTGTGTTCCCGTGAAAGGGTTAATGAATGAAAGAAATATATAGACACTTCCATCTTTCGTGTATAACCCGCACTGAAGTGCGGTAAGAGACAGTTGCGCAAATTGTCCTGAAAAATGCGAGGACCACTACTATCTAACATTTCTTTCAGTTCAAAGTAATCTTGTTAAGACGTCGTTCAGTGGTCTTCGTACTGCTTCAAAGGACATTGAGAACCCAAAATTGGGATGACTTGAACGTGGAAGCAACAGGTTTTGTGGAAAATCAATTGTGATTTGTCGGCATTCTCTTAGTTGTGATTTAAGTAACGTGGTGAGTGATTCAAAGAAAGCCCAAACTTTGCAACTAGCACTTTATTGATTTGCAAGGCTCTTTAGGCGCTCGTCTTCAACGGGAAGGGATGAAACATGGAAGTAATCTGAGGTGTAAAAGCAAAACAAGACGCCTGGTGGTGTTTACGTGAGATGCTGCTTTGTCAAGTTTGGTTGCAAATGTCACTGATCCTTGATGACGGCTGAGAGTCACAATAGCCGTGATAAAGGCACTAAGGAAGGTTAAGGCTGACGAGAATCGAACATTTCCTTGCGACTTCAAGCGGTTTCATAAACCAATCTTATTTGTATGTGCTCACCTTCAATAAAAGCAATTTTAGTGACAAGTTATTTACCATGCGAGCCGGAAACGAAGGCAAGAGGTGTAAAATACAAAAGGCGTTCATCTGTTCTATCGCGCTTGATCGACAAAATCGATTTCAAAGGAATCTTAGCTTGCTAGCGCTTAGAACAGACGAGGATCACTTGAGGGATACTGTTTTCTACGAATGCAGTCTGAGAACGAAGTAATTCGAAGCAGGGAAGAGGTGTGTGTGTCTGTTAGGAAGTCCGTGGGAGCTTTTCCGATTACCTTTCGCGCGAAAAAAAGAGACGTGCATGTTGCAATTGTCTGTCCGAGATGACAGTATCAATCCAAAAGCTTCATGACAGGCACGTGGCTAATTACCATATGTGACTACGATGAAAACGACACCCAAGTAAATTTTAAGCCTGGTCTGACATAAGCATGCCACGTAATTACAGCCAACTCTTGTTACTGAAGGGACACCCTTGGGGCCATTATTTGGTGTCCGCAACAGCAAGAGTCCGCAGTCGCGAGGTGCGATAAAATGACTCAATTACATGAAGTCAGTATCGAAAATACCAAAATACTCTTTGTTTGCCCCTCCAAAATTTTGCATGATCATTGCTTTTATTATCTCTTGGGACTTACAATGGTCCCAAGACAAACTGCAAACAATGCTTATGCAAAATCTTGGAGGGACAAACAAAGAGTACATACTATGGTATTCTTGACATTGGCTAATTGCTGGTTGTTGAGTGTCACGTATAATTAAACGTATACTGCAAAAGATATCTAGTTTCTTTTAACTTGTAGTACACATTTACTTTGATTCATACTCATACAATATACGTCAAAATACTGTGCAAAATAATATACCCACATACTGACATACAATTATTGTAAAATGACCTGACTTGAATACGAGATGTCTTCACTCTACATACAAGTAGTACAATGTAGGTACAGTACTTGACGGAAAAGAAGAAAACCGCTTCAGACAGTTTTGTTTAGCGGTTAAGTATCTATCTAGCGCACTTTGCTGTGAGCTTCCGGTTGCGGTATTCTCGCTGACTTTATCTGCGAGGCTGAAAACTCGTTCGCGAATCTCAACTTGCCACGCTGAAAAAAAAGCTCTATGTCGCGCACGCTCTCAAGAATTTTTCAGTAGCTCGTCATCTCACGGGTTGTGGGATGTTCTAAACAAGACTTAAACCGAAAAACGCTAGAGATCCATTCGCTTTGGCCATCATAGAAGAATGTGAGCGAGTTGTACATACTTTATTACGATTATCAAAATTATTGTGCCTCCGTTTTTTAAACGAGTTAATCATAGAGGAGAAGCTGTCATTTGTGGAAAGAGAGTAAACAGAGGACTTGGCATAGGTTTAGATATCTCCGTTCTTTACAAGTTATATGGTGAAAAGAGATATCTAACAAGACTCTACCAACTCATTATGGGCAGTGATATGGCTAGAAAGTCCTTACGTGCCAAAGAAGAAGGAACATCAATCAAGCCTACACGAAAGCGCAAGTCTGTCAGTAACACACCGAACTGAGGAAACCAACTTAAAATGCCACGAACGTAAATACCATACAGCGAAAGTGCCCTAAAAATCAGAACCGACACATTTCGTTCATGAATTGTTGGACATATGTACAACAATTCATGTACAGCTATTTATCATTTTCCGAGGCAGAAATGAAAAATATCAAAACGCAACTGACTTGTCATTCAGATCATCCCGTGTAAGTAGTCCATTGTAACGAGAGTAGAACCATAAAAATATTATTTTGGGACCACAAGAAGTGTCCGCAATCATTTCGTAATAGAGGGAGTTGTTTCCATACATTTCCTAGTTTCGGAGGATGGTTTAACTTCTGTCCGAAATAGCGGGGTATCCGCAAGGCGAGATTTGACTGTATTTATAATAGTAGTAATCTCCGATTATTAAAGTGTGTTCGACAATCGCTTTGAGGGCAGAGCAGAAGGGTAGGGAAAGAAATGTCTTTTTATACGTTGTCTATCGACCACTTTATTTTTCTAGAAGGTTGTTGCAATTGGCTTTTGTAGTCAATCCTAGGATTTACAAAATGTTTTATAAATAATGTCAATCCTAATGTACAAGTGTAGCTGAAAATCCAATGTTCCAAGGTGATAAACTTAAGACAGCCTGCAAAAACTCGCCGATTAAACCTATTGTAGCCCGGCGAATTTGGACCCCCGGGTGCAAATCCGCTAGCGGGTTTCACGCAATACCCCTCCCCCCCCCCCCCCACCCCCCTCCCATTACGGTTTATTTGACTGTTTATCGAGGCAGAGTTAGATTTTGGATTGTGGAAACTGACCGATACCACAAAGCATAAATCTTCGAGAAAAAGAGTAACTGAGGTTCTTAACTTCATTCGCGGCAGCATTTCGTAAAGTAGATGCGAATTTTAACTCCTTTCTGACAGAAGCTTATTACATCGTAAGAGTAAAGTAAAGTAAAGTAACCATATTTAACGTCGATAACTCGTAACAGTAATTCAACTGACAAACCTGAGGTCGACGGTGCAAATTTCCCTTTCGTAAACGGTCGTTTATAACGGTCGACTACACACTTCACTTCAAAGAAAATTAAAAGGAACAAACTAAGAAAAAATATTAACAAAAATTAAGGCAAAAAAGGAAAAAAAAACATTTATAAAAGAAAAACTGGAGAAAAAAAAAGAGTCCAAAAATTTCAAGATTCGAACTTGGGTTCTTAGCCCTCACCCTAAACAGAACCCTAACCCGAACCCTAACTCATATGACCAGCGAGACACAGCTCCTAGTAACCGCAACCTTTTAAGTTCTTAAACCTAATGAGTGTAATTCAGAGCTAAAAAATGGCATCGACCGTTTCAAATGGCAACGACCGTTTACGAAAGGGAAATAAGCGTCGACGGTGCGCTCATTTTACACCCCCCTCTCCGTCAGTGCTCCGTTTTATTACGGGTGTTTAAAGCTATTTAAACTACACTAAAAGAAAACAAGTCGAAACAAGGATGTGAGATCCGGGAATCGAACTCAGGATTCTCTTGCATCAAGGCCACGCACTAACCGACTGTGGCATTATTGAAATATCGTATTTAATCTTCAATTAAAGTTCAGTTAAAGCATTCGCTGTGGCCTTTTCATAAAGTGTTGTTTCTTTCATATTTCTTTTTCTTTCAAAAAGGAGGTGCCACTTTTTGAAGTAACACCATACACCCATATCACTCAATGTACAAACAAAAGATTTTGCCCGTCTAGCCTCTCATTCAGTGTGAGGCTGGACGGGCAAAGACAATGCAAAGACAAAGCCTTTATTCCCCATGGACTCCAAAATGGCCGCCGAGTGATAAAGGTGAATTTGGTTGGAAAACGCATTGATATAAGTTTACTTGATTACAAGGCTTCAGAAGATTTTCCTTTTTTATAACCAAACTTTTCCGGTCTTGAATTGTCGTATTAATTTTCAATAAGGAGAAAAAGCAAAGTTAGGCTTGAGCTTCAGTAAAAGTTTTTTGCAACTAAGAAAAATTTACAAAGGAATTTTATTACCTTAATCAAAAAAACGCTTATTTTCGAGGAGTACAAATCTGCGAAAGGGGTCCATGCGAAACGCCAGTAAAGAAAGGTTCGATGAATTCACGTGTCTTCTGTTCGATGCTTGTGTAAACAAAAGGTTTCGCGGTACCCGGTGGGTTGAATGCAAAATCTCAACAGTAAATATCTTGTCGAGTTAAGACTTGTGAAAGCACCAAAAGTGCCGGTCAAGGCGAAACGCCGATATGAAGGTTTCATAAATTGTCGTGACCAATGTTTTTAGCCTCAAAAAGTCTTGAGAAATGGGACTATCGCACAACCCCCACCATGAACGAAAGCTGCACTCAACTGACAGCTGAGTTGCCCGAAACGTTGAGAAGAAATAGACTGAAACAAAAACTATAAGAAAAGATAAATTTGGTCTAGAACGCTCTCGTGAGCCGGTAACGGGGTTATTAACCGCGTAATGCTAGCCGCAAGATCCTGAAAAAAGTATCGGGGTGCAATGATCTGACAATGGCACTTGATCTTAGCCAAAGGCCGCGAGAAGCGATTGTCTTTCGAATTCGTGGACGCCATATGCATCGTGATGCCTTTTGTCATTTAACGGAATACTGATAAATCTTTTATAGGAAATCGTTAATTTGTACGCAAGCGCATCTCAACCCGAAGGCAGCCCACCTTTATACAATGTTTGTGTATTTTGACTTGTGTATTTGGTAAGAAACTCGTATTTTAAAAATCCAGAGTTGAGCAACTTAAAATGGTCGGGAATTCATCATATCAATGGTGATGACCAACGGGAATACATCGGTCGGGTGTCACAATTCTTTACGCGCTCCCGTGAAACGCAACTAAATGGACACATCACAACTCCGGCTTGTTGGTCGTGCGAATTAAGTCTGTGTCCTACAAAACACACCAGTACACAGCTTCCTGGTGTTCGCTTACGTAGTATCAATCATGTTCGCTGGAGACACTTTGAACAAATCTACACAAATTCACTCACTTGGCGAAACAAAAAAAATCAGCGAGGATAACGCATAGAACCAGCCCTTTTCGCACATGAAATCGAGGCGAAATGCCTGCCAGTCCGCAAGTCGGTCAGTCCGTCGAAAACCTTGAAATCAAATGGCATCGTAAACAACGTCATCCAAAACAACGCGAGAGATCTCGAAAAACGACGAAAATAGTAGGCCTCCTCCTCTGTCGAACGCAAAAACGTTAACTAACCTAGCTTGCAGAGCAGGCATTTTTTGGGACGCTTGTTCAAGGTCCACCCGTCCAACTTTCCGTAATCGGCCGCCATTTTGAAAATCACACAGCTGATATAGGATTGGGGAGTGGAACGAGGGAGGGGACGGACAAGGGGACGGGAAAAAAACCAACGCTTTGTATCTCTCTGTTACACAACGTCTGAGCAACGTGAGTCTTCGTTATGATCAGCGGACAACTTCTTAACTTGCAATGCATCATGGCCAACCTCCAAAAGGGAAAACAAATGGCGGCAATATCGAATGTGGCTTGATTTTCTCACCCGTTCGGAAAAAATGTAAACTACTGGGACTTTGAGTTAATCTTGTGGAAAGGAGAGTGACTATGGCAACAAAGATGCATCTGGCGTCTTCCGGAGGGGACATAAAGATCTGGAACATGCCGGAATTGGCAATGGCGAAAAGTTTTAGCCCGCACTCACATCCTGTTGGATCTCTGTGTTGGAGTCCAAATAGTATCTTTTATTTACTTGTAATTTGCGTTTGATGTAGTGTCTTATGTCAAAAAGAAATTGTTAAGAATGTGAAACTTATTTGAGTTTGACAGTCTTGATAATATCTTGCCTAACGTATACGTTGTTTATGTGAAGTTGTATTGCCTGCCTGCCTGTTGTGTTGTGCTCGAATCAAGGCAGAAATAATCTTGGAGTGTCTTAGATATTGCTTTTGTATGCTTTGGTATCAACAATCTGTAAGCTGTTATGTAATTCTGTAAATGAACTTTGCATTTTGGGCTGGCAGAGACGTAATTTTTAAATGGGGCACTTTAGTTACTCTAAACTTCAACAATCGCTGGGAATATTAAGATTGTATTATATTCAAATTTTCATCGAATGGGCTAAAAAATGTGTTTACATGCTAAAATAAGAGAAATGTTAAAAACGTTGTATGCCCTACCCTGGTAGCCTGCAAAAAATCCACTTGTTAATCAGCAATAATAATGCTAAATTATTATGTATTGTATAATAAATAAAGCAGCAAAAGCTTGAAGATTATAATACAGAAACTTCCTTTTATACTCACGGGTAGTTTTGTGTTCCTTTCCTTGGGAGCCATTTGATCACAAGAGCAATATATTTTCCTTTAAATTGGATCAAACTGCTTGGTAACTTGCAAAAAGTATCAAAATAATTATTTGAAACTTGACTTATCTGGGTCAGTCAGTAGTTATTATTTCAAAATCCCACTCAAGCAAAGGTTAACATTTTATCACAATGCAATTTTCAGGACTTAGGGGAGGTGGGGTGAGATGATGAAAATTTCATCAGCTCACCACATTTAACCACGTTAAATGTTTTTAAGCTAAGATAAACTCGAGACCTTGCTGGCCAGCAGCTGTTCGCTGTATTGGTGCGGGGTGCCTCTTTGGGTTGGCAGGGTCAGGGAATTCCCCAATCTCGTTCCCAGGGTCTCTATTCTCTGCCTCCACTGTCGTTGAGAAAAAGACCCTGGTTCAGGCTTGTCATATGGCAGTCGTCAACAAACATTTTCACACTAGTGTTTTCGTTATATTTTGATCCCGCAACTGGGCGAAAGCGTATTCATTTGACGAGACATTTTTTAAATGAGTAATCGTTATCTTACAATGTAAGTATCAAAAAGGTCAAAGGAGCTGATGTTATATTCCCGCAGGAGATGAATTCCCACAAAAGCGATCACCCTAAAAACAAGAGCTTTTGTGACCAACAAGACAACTTGAATGTTGAGCTGCAAAATTGATTTCGTTAGGAGCTAAAGTTGCTTCTACACAACATACACTAACATTTAAGAATACACCAAACACTACATTTGCTAGCTAGATAAGAATGTCTTTTTTAAAAATCAATCGTCATCTGGGCACAAAATCAATTGAGTGCTGATTCCCTTCAACACACATTTGGTGAACCTCCCAGATTCTGGGAGACACATGACCAGCCCGAACCAGGGTCTTTTCTTAACGACAATGGAGGCAGAGACCAGAGACCCTGGGAATGAGTTTGGAAAGTCCCTTCACCTCATGTATGAAGCTCAACTGGCTTTGCTCATTGCGTTGTTGGTAACGGTTTACACATTCTTTCTTCTCTCTTTATCGCTCGACCCCTTTGGCAAGCTTAGGGCTTG
>NC_090875.1:3871760-3896760 GCF_036669935.1 Montipora foliosa | reverse complement strand
AGTTACACGATACTGTGCGTCACAAAAATTTTAAATTTTGTGAAGACCATTTTAATTTATCTCCAACTGATTCTTGTGCTGTCAACTAAGTTCAGATGCTTTGAGTATTCTGAAGCAGTGAGCATAATTTATCGGTACCGAAGACTCCTCGCTGCCATACACTGGAGAGAGCTAATTAAATATTCAAGTTGAAATCAACAATGCGGGCAAAAAAAGTGACCGATCAATATCATGAAACTTACAACGCTACGATCGATTGTAGGTAAACACAATTTTTTCAAAAGTACGCAAAATAATTCAAAAGGGATTGAACAATGAAAATTTACATGTCTTGCCAGAATTCCTGACAAATACAAAAAGAGATGGAAAGCTACAGTGAGATAAAACCCCGTAAAATAGACTAGAAGAGCCATGTGAAAAATTAATCAAACAAAAAGTCCTTTGTTTTCTACACTCCAGAGTCTCGAAAATTGTCTCGAAAATGTCTCAAACGTTTTGAAACTTGACTAGAGCTTCAATCCGTGAAGTTTTCGAGAATCGAGGGATTGTCAACTTACTTTTGCACGGTAAGTTGTACATCAGGTGAGGCACAAAGTGACACCCATTGAGATGTTGCCATGGTCACACTCTTTTTCAGTCCCTCTCTGCAATGAACCGAATATTGCAGATTTTGAACAGATAAGTACATTCAGATGGTCAGATTTGGAAAGCATGTGCTGCCCATAATACTTTACCTCTCATTCCTGTGGAATTTCGTTTAAAAGCTTACCAAGAGTGAACCTGTCTTATTACAACAGTAAAGGATAAAATCAATCCTGTGTTAAATAGACCCATCGGCAAAAAATGGTTTCCATGGCAACAGCATAGTGGGTGTCATTTTGTGTCTCACTTGATGTACATCACTGCTGCCAAGTTTGAACAGCACCCATCCAACATTTTCAGAGACATTCTTAATTTTGTGATCTATTACAGTCACTGTAATGTTTGAGACATCGTCAGATTTTTTTTGAACAAAAACTTGAATATCTCTGAAACGAGAGAGGGTATTCCAAAATAAAAAAACATCATTCATCATTTTAAAAGGTCTATAATATAAGCAAAATATATTTTTTACTTCATAGACACTTTAACTGGAAAAAGACTAGAAAGAGCCATGAAAGTTCTCTTTGGTAACTAACGAATCATTGAAGAATTTATACTGTAGTTTTAATGTTGTTGTTGTTTTAATGTGCTGTTGTTGAGCCCAGTTAAATTTTCTGGTGACCATTTTTTGGTAAAACAAAAAGTCTGGTTCCTGGAGGAAAAAACAATGGACAATTGACTGAGATGCTTCTGACTTACTGGTTGATTTTCTATTGTTGATGTCCAATATTACTGTGAAGCTAATAAAAACATGCAATTTCATGTAACTAGCCACAGCTGAGCATTTTTCTGTGTTTTGAATATCTGTAGCTTCTACAAAACATTGTCGAATAGGAAAATGCAAGAGACAATATCAAATTGACGGGTTTGGTTGTCTAGCTTTCGAAACAGGAACAATGTTTATATATAATTATATATGTGTAATTTCAGGCACTGTCTAGGTGGTTGTGATGAAATATTTTGAATCTCTAAAGCCTTATTTTTATCAAAGTGAATTCATTCCTCCGGAATTTTGTTTTTAAGGATCACAAGGATGTTGTTTCTTGTTTGACATTCAACTGGAATGACACGTCAATTGCGTCAGGATCTGTTAATGGTGATATTCTTCTTCATAATGTAATCTCTGGACAAGCTTCCGATCCTCTGAGACTCGTAAAGACACAGGTTCAGTTATTTACTTGTGTGAAATATGTACATGAAATACTCTTGTGTGTTGAATGTTATAACAAGAAAAACAAAATAATCTAACTAAGTAAGGCAAAATACAGTGACAGTAGTAATGCGCTGATCAAAATGACATGCCTTTGAATTACAACTCCTGGCAACAAAAGCTTTTAAATACTACATCTAACCACAAGTTAATATTACTACGTGCCAATGTAAATAACTGCAGAGCCACATACACGTACCAAGTACAAATATAGTTGACAGCTCACACACATAACACTGCAACAACATGAAAAATTACATTAAAAAATTGTCTCAGAAGACTTCGATTCTTTTGAGCTCCAAGACTGAAGAGTAACAAGCGCAACAACCTCTTGCTATTTCCACCCAGGAAGAGAGTACGGATACTTTCAGCTTGTCTGCATAGTCTCAGCCTTAACTAATTGCAAAATTTAATTAATTTTTAAAAATTAATTAAATTTTGCAATTAATTAAAAATTGAAACCTGCAATCCTAGACAAAGACCTGAGTTGAGACCTATTCCAATCCATAATCCATAATCCATGGACCATAATCTGAACAGAAAGCTAACAATACTGCCTTCTGCTGCCTCAACCAATACATGTTTTTAGGGCGATGTGCAAATTATTTTAGCATTTTCATTATTTCAACCTTTTTCAGAGAGGCAGTGTGTGGTTGAAAAGCTGTAATAACAAGATCCACTTTATGAATTTCAAAGTGAATATTAATTAATTTTTTAGACATACAGTAGACAAGCTGTGTTAGGATTTGGGTTAATCTGCTTTTTAAGCCATTGACCCCTGGGAGTGAGACTTAACAGATTCTACTCTGTCTAACACCTTGAACAATTTTACTCGTCAGTGGAGGGCGGTTTAGGATTCAATGGGTTAACACCCCTTCAATTCCACTCAGAAACTATGTCCTCTCTAAACTGCACTCAGTTGGGGTAAAAAGTCAAGCCTGCAAATAATTTTTTGCTATAATCCTGTGATATGTCAGGCTAGGGTCAAGGTTTGACCTGACATGCAGCCACCCTGGCCGGACAAAAAAAAAATTGAGTGGGAGTGGGAGGCATCTGGCAGACCATGTTTTAAATTGCCTAGGGTCCCGTTTTCATCTTCTTGTTTTTCTTTCTTTTTTTTAATTTTTAAAAACTTTTTCAAATTGTTGAAATCTTTTGCATTGTCTGTAGCAGCCAAAACATGGTAACCTGCTATTTGATTGACAGGAAAATCCTTGCGTTTCGTGATTTAACGCCAGACCTGAAAGTATTTCTGCTCTAGCATGATTGGAATCATGTACATGGTCTTATGAAGTAAAATCACGTAACGTCAAGTCAAGATTCATGGGGGAAGACACAGTTGCTTTCAGAGGAATTTTAAAATACATTTGTACAAATCCTGAAATGTTTCAGCTTTTGTTTGTGCAATGTAATACTCGTAAGACGATGTGAAATGCAAGCTGCAAATGAAAACAAATCAAAATGAAACTTAGGCATCATGCTTAAGGGCCATATATTAAAAGGCCACCTTTGCATTTGACTTTCTGGAATGAAAATATATTTTCTTATTTCACATCGTAACAGAAGACCCCAGTCAGCCTGTCCAGTCAGACTGATCGTTTGCCAGTCAAAACTTCAAATTTACCGGACAAATGTCCGATGACCAGCGCTTATCTGCAGGCTTGAACGTGGTCAAAGAGTTAATTATTGTTCATTTTGACAGGTAGAGATGTAGATAGGTTTTAATTTTCTGTTTTATCCATCAGGCTGTGAGAGATATTCAATTTTCCCACTTCAAAAAGAGTTTACTTGGTGCTGTCAGTGATGATTCAGCTCTCAATCTGTGGGATTCCAATACACGGAAACTTTTCACATCATTTACATCTGATCATAAAGCTCCCGCAACTGGACTGAGCTTCTCACCAATGAATGATATGCTTCTCTGCAGTGTGGGGCTTGATAAACGAATCGTTTTTTATGATGTTCAAGGGAGGAAGTACGTATTAACTTTCCTATGTGATTTTGACTGAAGCAAACAAACAAATTGAGACTGAAGCAATGGATATTGCATGTTGAAGCCACTTCACCTTAATGGGGGTGGCTCTTAACTACCAAACTGTTGCTATGGACCCCTTCAAATAAGTCCCTTGAGTCCCTTTAACAACAACTGGATTCACTCGAAAACTATGTCCCCATTAACTCTACAGTTACCCTTTATTGCCAAGTGTGTTCTCTTTAACATTTCTTTGTCTGGTTCGACTCACAGCCATATTTGGTAAATCATGTGACCAACCAAAAATGTTTAAAAACTCAGCAAGTTACACATACCGTAACTATGTTTTTCACAACTTTTTAACACAGCAGTAAGAGAACAGTCTAACACAAAATCTGTAGCATTAATTTTTAAAAAAGTAATTAATTCTCAAAACAATTGTGACGTCGTAAGGCCCTCCTTTGATGCACTTTTCAAAATATCAGTTCCATTTTTTGTCCAAATAGAAATTCCATGCTACAGTTTACGAAAAATGATGGGATGGGACGGTTCCCATCCAGTGAAAAAAGCCCCTCTTCCTTTCATTTCCTGAGAGTTTTTACATGTTTCTCACTGAAATGTATGGCAGAGGATTGGGACTAGTTGCACATTCACCTTCTGATTGAAGTGATGTCAGATTTCTGTTGAAAAAGTTACTTCAAAGAGTCATCCATGCAACCTTTTTGTTGGGCCATTGACTCAAAAGCTTCCCTAGCAACCATTGTCTTTCTGTAGTTAAGTGCCACCCCCCTTAACATTGGTTTTAAACTTCAATCTACTACATGTAAGTGCTTTTTGCATTAATGCTATGTCACAATAGATGCTTGTACATGTTTCTTATCATCAATAATTTTTTTCTATTTTTGTTCTGTTTACATGTACCTTCAGGTCAGTGAAAGTTATGACAGCAGAATCGCCATTAACATCAGTTGATTTCATGTCTGATGGAGCCACTCTTGCAGTTGGGTCAACGAGAGGTTTGTGTCGGTACAAAATAAAATTAATTTTCATGTTTTGTCAGTTCTCTTTGTTTTCTTTCTTCATTTCAAGTTTAAAGTCCCTGTGACGCTTATTTTTTTCCCTGTCATTTTCAGTTTTCGTTTAAATATCTATAGTGTCTGGAGTGTAGTAATTAAAAAAAATTCCTTTATGGTGTATCCACGCCTTTTGGCGGGCGTTTGATTTATATGCAAAAAAAACTGGCCAAGCCAGTTGGGCCCTGGTAACTAATGACATCACATTTCCTCAGAAAGAAAAATATATAAATTATGTGCAAAAGTGTAATCTAGAGCATTTTGTTAAGTTTTATAGAAATGTCGGACGATAGTTACCCTTCATCAGATGCTGTGAATGTTTTGATGATTCAGAATGGAATCTGTTGTTACTTTCTTGACTTCTTTAATGTCATTAGTTATTAAGACCCAACTGGATCGGCCAAAAATCAAAAGGATGCAAAAACGTGTGAATACACCATGAGGGAAAGTACTACACTCCAGACTCCAGGGTGTTTCTAGATGGCTCTTCTGTTGCTATGGTAACCCTTTATGTCACAATATTGAGCAATAACAATTTACTCTTGTTTCGTTTGGTGCAACAATGGACATGTACCTGTTACGTTTGCTTGTCAATAATTCTGAATTATGTAGTTTTGTGAAAGTGTATCATTAACCCTTTGACGGCCTAAACCGGCCAGACTTGTCAATGGGGAACCTTTGGGAGTCAATGGGTTAAACTAGTTTAAGCCATCTTATGGTGTTCATTTCATAGGTAAAATCTACATATATGACCTGCGTAGTGGTTCCACACCGGTAAATACAACAGTGGCTCACAAAACATCTGTCCAATCACTATCATTCCATTCTGCAACAAAGGTTTGTCCTTCGCTCTTTTATACTTGTTAATGATTGAGCAAACATGTAGCTGTTTAAAATTGCCGGGACACTGTAATTTATTCTAACAACAAATTTGTGCTGTGATTGAGATTTTTTCGGGTTTAAATATTATTCTTTTTGTCCCAGTCATAGATTCTTTTTCTTTTATTTGTTATTTTAGAAATACTGTTTTCCCTGTTTTTGAATACCATAACCTGTGAGCACACTCTCTCTCGAGGGGGTGAGGGTGGTGAGGAAAGAGCTCCCCCTCTTTCTTCCCCCACCCTCTCTAGAGAGCTTGCTTCCAGGCTATTAATACCATATTTACCTGTGTATAAGTCAACCTTTTATGACACAAAAAGCCTAGTGCCAAGTTCAGAATGGGCAGAATCACTGTATGTTCAGTTGTCCTTCAGTAGCATGACAATTCTCAAGATCCTGGATAGTTCTGACCAGCTAAATCACAGGATCACAAACATTTTACAAAAAGAAAACAACCCAGTACATGTCAGGGCACAAAATTAACTATTTTCTCAAGGAGACATTTGGCTCCAGACTGTTTTCTAAGTGGTCGCTAAGTCCATAAGGTCAGTAGCCATTTTTTTTCCTCAGAAGCAAAAATGAGCTATATGAAAAATGCCTTTAAGAATGCTGATTTTTTAAACTTAAATCACTCAACAATAACGCCAAATGAGAGCATGCGCAAAGTACTGCCACAATTGTGAAATTATGGAATGTTGTGAGCCTGCAATTAGCATTTTTAGCAAAACTGACACTTCACTCCACAATATACAATCATGTAGCTTTTAAAAAAATCAAAGATGGCGTATTTTGACATGTTCATTACGATTTTGCTACAAACCTCAGGCGTTTGCACCAATTTCTCAAGCTTATTTTAGCGTTATTTAATTGCATGGTACATGTACATAAAGGTTGGATATACGGAACCCAAAGAGTTCTGGTCGCCACATTGGCGACTAAGTTTTGAATAGATCTTGGTCGCCAATATGGTAAAAAAAAGAGTGTTGGCGACTGTATCGGGCCCCATTTCATGCCCTGCGTGTTGCTCACAGATCATACCATAGGCAGCCCAAGCTCGCGTCACTACAGACAGCCGTTGAGAATTTAAACGCGTTATAAGACTTTGTATGGGAAATCAAATGTCGTCGATTATAAAGCCTAAAAAATGCTCAATTTAACTTTCATTCAATAAAATGAATCAAAATGACTCACCTCTGGTGTATTCTTGTGCCTTTTGGAGCTTATTTTACAGTTTCGGGAAGTCGGTGTTTTCAATGTTCTAAGACGAAGTCAAGGCTGCACACTACGATTCCGACCGTTGTCAGCTCAGAGGCGGTTTGCATCTCGAAAATCCATCCCAGCCAAGATTTTTTCACGCAAAGCTAAAGCCACATCATTTGCGAACCTCCGTGAATGTTTCATCATCAAAAAACCCCACTCACTTGGCTGGAAATGAGCATTTTCTGCTTCGATTTCCACGATAGCTGATGAATTTAACTGCAAGTGATCACCGACGAGGACACGGAGCTTGGGTCCGAGGTCAAATTAACTCCACCCGATGGAGGTACAGTCATTTCATGTACCACACTTACCCCATTGAGCATTTTTCAGGCCTTATAATCGACGATATTTGATTTCACATACAAAGTCTTATAACGCGTTTAAATCCTCAACGGCTGTCTGTAGTGACGCGAGCTAGGGCTGCCTATGATCATACTTCCTCTGACAAGGTTTCTCCCATAGCATCGCAGAGCGGACATGCACCAGAAACAAGTGCCCCATTTCTAACACCAACCTGTGCTTACAAAGAAACACCATCTACAAAATCACATTTAACAACTGCAATCAACAATACATTGGTAGCACTACACACTTCATACACAATCACATACAAGAACACTTCAATAAGGAAAACTCGTCCACGTAGAAACACATCAGTCTATGCATGCCAAAACAAAGACTATAAACTAAGGTGTGGAAGTCAAGAGCACGTTTATAAGAAAGTACAAACCTACCCTGAAAGTGCAGTGAATTTGCGGAACTTTTCTTTAATGACTGTGTTAGCATATCTGAAGATACTTTTTGTTCTGTGACACTTGCTCATTAGCTCATTTTATGCATACTTAACTTTATTCATATTGTGTACATTTTAGATTCCTTCACTTTTTGCACCTTTTACTTTTAAGTTATATTAACTTGTATAAAATTATAAGCTCCATCTTCTTATCCTTGATGATGCCGTTGATTGGTGAAAGATCAAGATTTTTAACTCTTTTTTTTTACAGTAAAAGCCTCATATGAATTAGCATAATTATCATCTTGAGTATAATGAACACACTGGAACAGGTTGGCTTTTCATTTGGCGGCAAGATACTTGTACAAATCTCAATGTTGAAGATCCTACCGTAATAATGGGAAGAAGATCATCTTTTTCATAATGTAGGGGGTCTTTTGGAGTTATCTACCCAAAGTAACAAAACCAGCAAGTACATATTGCACACCACTCATAAAGTGCTTCAACTTAACTGCAGGTTAATAGCCTGACCAACAGCAAGAGTACAAAGCCAAGTTCTGTGGTGAATTCTAAACCTCAGAAGCCTCCTGAGCCACTTGTGAACACACCAAACCCACAACCTTCCTCGCCAATAACAAAGACAGACCAAAAATTATTGACAAACACACCAACACTGAAGCAAAATGGAGTAAAGGATGATGAGGAGGACATCTTTTCACCTCTCAGAGAGAGTATGTGAGGGTTCAAGGGTATAAAGTTTAAAGTAGCTGGAGGTTACTGTCAACCCAGAGGAGGAATGAATAGTATCCCAGAAGTAAAGTAAAGTAAAGGAACCATATTTAACGTCGATAACTCGTAACAGTAATTCAACTGACAAACCTGAGGTCGACCGTGCGCTCATTTTACTCCCCCCTCTCCATCAGTGCTCTGTTTTACGGGTATTTAAAGCTATTTAAGCTACACTGAAAGGAAAGAAGTCGAAACAAGGATGCCAGGTCCGGGAATCGAACTCAGGACCTCTTGCACAAGGCCGCGCACTAACCGAATGTGCCATCCTTGCTCCTACACTCTTTTCGGCATCTTGTTCCAACGGGAATAGCAAAATGGCCCACTCACTTGATGACATATGTGATCTTTGTGAGTATTTCGTAAAATTTTGTCGATTATAACAGTGAGTGATTTGTGCCTGTCAGTACTTCATCACTTTGTATTTAATTTCTGATATTTATTCATGAAGACTCACGGAAGACAACTAATGTGGTTGTTTCACATTGTGATCACTGACCCGAAGAGAGGTCATGAATAAAGTTGTTTATACAGTTGTGGATTAGAGGTCTTTTCCAATTATGGACTTCACTCATGCAGATTGATGGTGAAATGATATTTTTGGCGGAGGAGTAGCCAGAAGTACCCACATTTTGTCATACTTTCGGAGTTGAAGATTTTATCAAATACACCAGTTTAATGAGCCTGCAAGTGGCATTTGTGATTTGATCATTGCATTTGAAAGCAATCGCACAAACACAGATTTCAGATTTAACTCACTTTTCTTTGATCACCTAAGGAATAATTAATTCGAACCAGCAAGGGAGACGTACACATCCACAGTTCGACTCTCAACAACATCGGGTACTATGCATTGCCGCTGTTCACTCAAGCACTTAATGTAGGTCACATAAGCTTCTCTACTTTTTAATGTAGCACACGCAAAATCATTCAACTTGACGCCATATTTTTCTTCCGACACGTAATGAAGGTATAACATATAATTTTATGCTTACGAGACGAAACCTTGACACCAAGGTCTGTTTGTAAACACGACATGATAATCTCCAGCACTGCTCACCTCTGCGTTGTGGCTGGAAGATACTAATTACTTCATGATTTCAGTTGATAATATAGAAGGAATCGCTATTCATTATGGGATACTATTCATTCCTCCTCTGCTGTGACAACCAGTAATTTCAATAACTACAGGGAGCTGATGAAAAGCATCGGCTACTTTTTGTTGTAAATTGCAAAAAATTAAAGGCAGACCCTTTCAAACCTAAGATTAAAACTATTTGGACAATGGCATCATGAACTCGTTGAAACAGGATCATCAAGTTTGATTTTGAAATGTAGCGTATGAGAATGTTCTTTTAAAAATGGTGTACCCTCAGACACTGTTGATATAGTTGGTTTCTCTACTCAAACCAGCTGCTTACTTCAAATTTTATTGAACCCTTGGTCAACCATAAGGCACGTTTTACATAAGGCACGTTTTCAATCATTTTGTTAAGAACCACCCAACCAACCAGCTGTATGTGCCGGTGGAAAGCAAAAAAATTTTTTGAAAAGTAGTGAAATTTTTTTCAGAGATTGAAACTGACCAATAGTGACTTATCCACCAGGGGCCGGTTGTTCGAAAGCCGATTAACGCTAATTCCAGATTAAAAAGTAACCAAGGAGTTTATTTCTCTACTCCCAAATGCTTTTCACCGCTGATATTTGGCGAAACGTTACATTAGAAGAAGTCAATCTTGAAAAACAAAAATAAGCAAAGGAAACTTTCACCAAATAGTTGAAAACATAAAACAAAAGTTTACGCTAATCCTGGATTAAGTTAATTGGCTTTCGAACAACCGGGCCCAGATATAGAAGATATTACATGGCCGTGGGGAGATACGAAATTTCTCTTAGAGTGTTAAAAAATATTTCACACTTCGCTTACTTCCTATCTCCATGCAGCCGTGAAATATTCTATTTATTATGTAAACACCAATGAAATACGGTGCAATTTTTATATGTAACCATGATAGTAATGTTCAGTGATCTTTTCACGTGGGAAGATAACATGTTGTCTTCACGTGTGAAGATATCGTGTTTTTGCGCAAAAGCTCGCTTGGCATTTCATTGGTGTTTATATAATAAAAAGACATCCAGGCAACTGGGGTTTGGACTATATAACATTCTTCAAGGAAATAATAAGCTACACGTACATGTAGCGAAGTGTTTGAAACTTTTACGAAATTTGAAATAGTAGGACCACAATTCCACTGGCCAACTTTAAACTTAATTTTTTTTCAAAAGGCTATAATAATTATTATTAGCATAATCTTTTAGCTTACGATAATTCTAAAATTTATGATAAATTTTATTATAATCCATTCTGTGGTAAGAAAACGACTCTTCAACTTTGCAATCATGGACAGTCTTGCATTTGTGCTCACTTATTGCTGAAAGTAAAGCTTTTTACTGGTCCTTTATTTTATTAATAAGTTTATTTAGTTTTATCAGTGAATTATAGCTTTCAGGGTGTCTTAATGACCGATTCACTTAATAGCGATTACGGGTATCCAAAATATGCTGTTCTGAAGGTTGACTGTAACTTTATCAAGCACAACAATACATTGTAAATAAATAAAGGTTATTGGTAATGAATATTAAGGAAAACTGTAACATCGTCACTGTTATAATGTAAAACTCAAGACCTTGTGCATAGTTTTCCCAATAAGGAAGACTGGCCATAAAGTAACTGAATGCCATTACATGAAATCTCATTGAACTTCACTTTTTGTGTGTTTTCAGTTAAAACACCTTTGATTAATAACAAGCAAGTCAATACAACTGCATCTTATAACTTAAAGGAGAGCAATCCACCTGAAGGTATGCACACTGTATATAATATTTAGTTCAAAGTGGTTCTCACTTTTGAAAGGCAGGTACCAGCCTTAAGTTCAAAGTTAAACATTACAACTTGTATAACAGATAGCTAATGGTAACAAATCCAATCCAGCTAAGGCATTGGCCAACACGTTGGTTTACAGTCAACCAGCTGTCAGTCAATAATAGTGTCATTCAACTGCTGACCGACACATCAGTCATCAACAATCTTTTACGAGTAAGTCCGTCTCATACATCAGTAAAGTGATTATTTTTCCTTTAAAGTGCTACTGCAGTAATTATTGAAGTAATTGCCCCAACATCTGGGCCAAAACCCGAGGAGCCAACCTAGAAGTTCCATGCAAAAAGGGTAAATTTATACATTGGTAGATATTGTTGGGGGATCAATCTCAATTTACTCAACCAGGCACACAAGGTGGTATCGGTATTGCTTAATTTAAACAGGCATGCAAGTGTTATTGGTATTGTTCCACACGACAAAGGTGTTTTAGGAGTCACAAAGTAGAAACTCGCCAGGAGAACCAAAGTTGTTCGGGTTAGCGATTGAAAAATCAAACATTGGAGCAGATCTGATGCAAATCGAGTTGCTTGGCTCAGAAATTGATTTTGTCCGGACAAAAATCAGAAACAGGGGTGACATGTTCAGCGTATAATTTAAACGTATCTCAACTGCCTTTCATACTATCTTAAGTGGGGGCAGATTTAGTGAAAACTATTACTAGTATTAATTTCCCTTAAAAAGAAGTTAAGAAATAAATGATTATTTTCAACTAAATTGTTGGTAAGAAGAATTCCCCAGAATTGATCATGTTTGTAGATTTCTTTTGGTGCGGAGACTTTCCATATCTGCTCTTTCACTGCTATCCTGATTTTTGTGTCTTTGTTAAAAAAATTGTTAAATCACAATAAATTATATAGGCCAATTTGGAAAATACCATGATAGTAGTCTCTGTTTGTACCCCCAAATTTTGCAGAAGCATTGTTTCCAGTTTCTCTTGGGACTTACAATGGTCCCAAGAGAAAACAAAAACAATATTATGGTATTATGGTATTTTCCAAAGTGGCCTATATATATGTACTGGAGCAAGGAAACCCTGATATTGCTTGATAGTGTATTTGAAGAGCTACGTGCTGTGCAGTCACATAGTAACTGGATAGAGTTCTGTTCAGGCCTATATTTTTTTGTAGGCTGAAATGTCACCCTCCATGGGAAAAAAGGAAAAATATTGATAACAGACAGTGTCACAGCACCCTTCCACTTTACAACAATAGAAAAGAATGGACTCTAGCACATTAGTTTTTACATTAAGTTTTCTTGGGCACAGTACTTTATAATATAATTAACAATTATTCTTTGAAATCGAGGTGATTAGTGGTAGAATATTTATCAAGCCGCAAAGCGGTGAGGTAAATATTCTGCCACTTTTCACCGAGATTGAAAAGAAAAAATTATTGTTTTAGTATATACTCACGAAGTGATCTCAACAACAATTGCAGAAAAAACCATCCAAAGTCGATTTAATTGGCATCTCAATTCATGCGTGGAAAACGTGCAAGCGGCACAAAGCACGCACAAAAGTGTTTACAGAAGCTTCAAACATGGCAAATCTAAATAACCTTCGTTTATATCCTTGCCACAAACAGCAAAAGGGTCATTTAGCACCATTTAAATCAGCAATCCAAATCGAAAGTCTGCTTGTTTAAACATTTTCACCGTTTGATCAAAGTTTTTGAGGTTTATTTGAAATGGAAATTGAAAGTGCAGTTGCTAAAGGATCCACATGAAATGGTGGCTCTAATTGAGGTGAGCGTTGGTTTGTTGTAAAATAACCCGTCTTGTTTCCTTGCAACTATGTGGAACTTTCTTAAACATTTTTTTAATTCCTCGATTTCAGTAAGAAATTCATTTTGGTGGGCGACCAGCCCACCAAAGACAGAATTACTCTGAGTGAAACAAATCGTTGGTGTGAAGATTGTTTAATAATTATCTGGAAAAATGAAGTCAAACACTGGTTGGCAAAAGTATGAACTCTTCTCTTACCTTTGAAAACTTTCAGGCCAAATTTTGTGGCCTTCTTTGTCTTCTGTCGCACAGCATCATTTTGTATTCTCAATATTTCCAATTCATAAATGCTGGCGAGTTTACACCAGCCATTTTGTTTTGTTTGGATCAAGCATTATTCACTCCGTAGGGAGTGAATAATGCTCAATTACTCTGAGATAGTGAACCAATCAGATTCCTTGAAACATCAAGATCACTGAGTGAGTATATACCAATAATTATTATTATTGTGCTTTTGTTTCTTGTCATATGCTTTAAACAAGGATGTCCACTACCATCCTTTTTTTGTTAACACAACCATTCAGCCATTTTCAGCAAATGGTTTTCCCAGAAAAGAGAGAAAAATAGTCACTGTGGCACTATTAGGTTTTTTAATTTCTTTTCCATTTACTGGTAAAATAATATTACAAATCATTTCTTGTATCATTTTTGCCTGTACTGTGACAAGAGAACAGCATTTAAGGGAATTTTACTATAATTATTATTATTGTCCGTGTGTAATCTATAATTAATAATTAATTGATTATTTGCAGTTTAGCCAGACAGTATAAATATTCACAGCACCACAGGGGTGAGCAGGTACAATTTATTAAATGTACCTGCTTTTTATTATTCTTGGAGAGAGAATGAATTGCTGACTATAATAATTATTATTGTCCCTGTGTAATCTATAATTAATAATTAATTGATTATTTGCAGTTTAGCCAGACAGTATAGATATTCATAGCACCACAGAGGTGAGCAGGTACAATTTATTAAATGTACCTGCTTTTTATTATTCTTGGAGAAAGAATGAATTGCTGACAGTACATTGAAAATTAACTTTGCAGAAGCATTGGTAATGGTATAAAATCAAAGTTTACTATAGTATAGCTGTGGTGTCAGTCAGTGTTCTTAATTGTCTAAATAGTGTGAGAATTTGAAATAAAACAATTGCAGGTGTCCCTAATTCTTCTGTTGGACTACTCTTGGAGCAGGGACATGTAATGAAATGATATTTATAAGCAGCAAGACCACTTATTATGCCATTGACTGTTAATGAAACTTAATTTACCAAGGCTTTTTAAAACTGAAGAGTTTGTTGATTCACTAGATCGCTTCTGAGTAGCTTTGTACAACAACTTTTACTTAACATGTTCACACACAGCAATTTGCATTGTTTTCAGAACAAATAATAAAATTTGTCCAGATGTTATGGTCAAAGCAAAACATTTTCATTTTTGTGGTAAATTGGTTTCCCAAATTGTCAAGTGTATATTGATATCATTAACTTTAATTTGCCCACTTTTGTGATGCAATTATGTGGTTCATCTATCTTAAGCTACCTTTACTAATAAAACCCCCACGTGTTTCGTATAGGGAAAAAAATGCCTGAGCTCTCAAGTACTGGCTGAGGTCCATACTCAAGACCTAACGCACGGCTATTCCTTAAATGGACTGACCTAGCCCGTTGAATAACGTTTTTATTTATTTCTAAATTGTATTTCTAGAGGGTATGAGAAACTAAGCTTGATTGGGTTTCTTCAGTGTTGAAATCAGTTATCAAATTGAGTGAGTTTTCAAAAGACGTTAATGGCAGAGCAAATGGGGAGCAGGGATGGTGCAGTGGTGAGAGCACTTGCCTTCCACCAATGTGGCCCAGGATCGATTCCCGGATTCTATGCCATATTTGGGTTGAGTTTGTTGGTTCTCTACTCAGCTCCGAGAGGTTTTTCCCCAGGTACTCCGGTTTTTCCCTCTCCTCAAAAACTAATATTTGCAGGCGTAGCTCAGTTGGCTAGTGCGCGGCTTTCAGAGCAAGGGGTACCCAGTTTGATCCTCGGTGACTTCAACGTCTGTTTCCACATTCCTCTGATCCGTGTAGCTATAGCTTTAAATATCCGTGAAACAGAGCACTGACAGAGGAAGAGGGGTAAAGGGCGCACCGTCAGCTTCCATTGATACCAGTTTCGTAACTGGAGGCACTACCAACGTTAAATAAATTGACTTTACTTTGACTTTGCCAAGAGAATTATTGTCATCTAGTGGTTTTATGACAAACAACACTGCTGGTTGCCATAATTTTGCTGTTAGCAATAAACACATATGTAAATCTTAATATCTTTTATTATATGGCTGGTGTTTGTAGCCGATATAACGCGTGCTCTGATTGGCTAATTGTGACTGAATTGTAGGGCATTATTCTCCCGTAATGCACACGGGCCGATTACGGGCTTGCAAAAACAAAGCAAAAGGTAATTTAAAAACCAGATAATAAACTACTTACTAACCGAGCTAGCTTGAGCCGTACTGGGGAATATTGGCCCTCGGTTGTTTTTGTACAGACCTCGCTGCGCTAGGTCCGTACTGCCACAACCTCGGGCCAATGTTCCCCAGTACGGCCCTTGCGCTCGGTTAGTAAGAAGTTAGTTTATGCTGATGTCCGATCTCACCCATACATCGCTTGCTTGTAAGGTGCATTTGAATATGTCAATAGAAAATGCGCTATATAAATTCATTACCATTAATTTTTGTAATGATAGCAAACTAAGGGAAGAAGGTTGATGCAGTGGTAACAGGACTCATCTTCTACCAATTTGTCTTAGATTTCACATGGGTCTGTTGGTTCTCCAGTTAAGGTGTGAGAGTTGTGGGGGTTTTTGAGAGCTGAAGGAGTTGTTGGAACTAATGAAAGCCAATGGTCCACTGAAGTATTTAAAAGAAAGGATTGTTGTGGCTGTTGTACCACAGCTGGAAACACAACCCATTCACGTCACAAAACGTACCACATTTGATAAGACGATGTGCTTGGTGTACTTTTGAAGTTTGAACTTTTGGTAGTTTTTATTTTCTCTAAATATTTTCGAAATATTGAGAGGTTTATTTCCCTGCCAATTTCAGTAGACTAATGTCTTCCCAGCAACAGCTTGAACAGCTTTCTTGCAGAACCTTCAAAATAATAATATGAAATAATGCACAAACAGCTTATTGGTAGAAAAGAATAGGAAAAAAGGGCCTGAATAGATAGGCACAAATGAGACCCAGAGCCTTTTGGTATCAAATGGTTTTGCTAAATTTGCTTATTTTTTGTCATAGTGTCAGGAGTGTTCTCTCCAATTGGCAGCAATTTGTCTGGCACCAGCAATCAGCAGCCAATGCATCCTACCAGAGGCTCCCCAGCTACAGCTAACAGCAATGCAGCAGCTGATATGCAAAGGACCACAGATCAACTGGCAGCTGTAACTGGAAATACTGTGTCACCCCTGAAAAATGCACGATCATCTGCTACAAGGTCACTGACAGAACTTGGTACTGCTAGGGATCAGGCTTATGAAAGTTTGCCAAAATCATATTCAGACACCAAGCTGATTACAAACAGCAAGAATCCCTCTAATGGGATAATAAGTGAGAACTTTGAATCAAATAGAGATTTGTACCCATCACCAGCAGACAGTCTTCTAGCAAATGTACAGCGTAATATGAGTGAAGATATCAGGCCAGTGTCAAACAGCACATTACCTCACACAGAAGGCAGAAGGCCTTCAAAAGAATTTTCAGTAAGTTTGTCTTTTGTAGTTTTGATGCACCTTCTTGCTTCATTATGTTACTCTCTTGTAATAAGTTACACCGTGTGGCATTCATGTTTAAAAAGTGACTGTTGTTAGAATCAGATCACATGTTTTACTCTAGATCACAAGACATAACACCCTTAGAGCATTCTTGGTCATGATGCTCTACATAATTTATAGTAGAATATTAATGCTTAAGGTTATGTAGAAGGTTGAGTTTGCACCATTTTATTTAATATTTAAAACCTGTATAAAGGCTTTGTTATGTTGCAGTCTCCACATGGATCTCCATCTTCAATCAGACGACCGGCAGAAGGAACAGAAATCGCTAATTACATGTATACGACAGATAGACCAGAATTGCATTCAGGTACGTGTTCGTGTATTGAGTAAAACAAAAACACTTGTTTGTTTGTTTGTTATTGTTAAATTACACATACAAATTAAGAATAACAAAGGGAAAGGGATGTCCTCTTCTGATTTTAGAAAAGGTTGGCAGATCACTGGGCCACTTCAAATTCTCCCTACTAGAGACCGAAAGTGAAGCAACAGGGGACATACGCCACCTGTAGTCCAAAGTGAAGTTGATGTGTTAATTAAAAGCAAAAACAAGAATTGAACCCAATTTTCAACTTGTGATTTTTATGTTGACTGCTGAGCTTTTGGCATCATCCTTAATGGACCAAGCACAGTTGGTTTTCGTAGTTTGAAATTCAAAGGAAAATCATTCTGTTTAGGAAATCCATTCATCTAACAGACAATTATCTTGTTTTAGTATCACCAGCACAAAGCTTAATATTTGACAGTGTAAAACAGAGAACAGATCCATCAGCCAGTGGGACTGTTGGTCTGGCTGCATCACAAGACAATGCTCCTGATATGGCTGGTGCTGCAGCTAATTCTGCAGGGATGCTGCCATTTCAAGTTCAGTTTATTAAAAATCTTATTGATGAATCATTGGATGAGTTCAGGTGGGGATTCACATACAACTCCTCTTATTGCGAAGAATAGTAAAAAAGCTATTATTACGTTATAGTCAAAGGGGCGCTGTCAAGGATGCGCGTGCGCAAGGTTTTTTAGTCAAAACTTGAAAAATTTAGCCTGAACTTTTCAAGTTTGGAAAGGTGCAGACAATAAGGTGACCACTGTTGCATGCAGAATTTTAAACACGGCAGGACGCACAAATAGTGATTCAGTCTCCTCAAGAAAGCAAAACAGAGCAGTCAAAAAACCAATACAGTATCTACAATGAAGAGAAACATTTTTTAAGGCATGAATTCTTGAGAAATTCAACGTATGGTGAAATGGAAGTGTGATTCATTTTCTCTACAATCCAGGATCAAAGTCCATCTTTGCAGCTCATTTCTAGCTAGTTTCTTAAATGTCAGAGACCACCAAATCATCGTTGGTTCATAAATGTTTCCTCTCTTCGCTCTAAAATGTGTATTTGAATATTTTGAAGAAAAACATGCATTTAGAAGAACTGCATCAATTTGGTTGAGTTTATTTGTTGCATGAAGTACATGTATAAAACCGCAAGCGGTGAGTAAAACACGGCTAAATTTTTTCTCTGCTTACCATCTTTCAAAGTCGTCTCTTGATAATGAATGCCCCCTCTTTCAGCTTTAAAATGGCATGTTAATCTTGATATGTTTGGTTTATCTCTGTGAGTGCTTAGACCACCGGCAGTTTTCCCGGTCACACTTCACTGAATTCAGCTGTTCGTGAACAAACATGGCATGATATTGGTGTTTGCTTTTATTTCTTGGACTTAATGCTTTTCTAAAGCCGTATTTAGTCAAGGCTGAAACAGAAAAAGCAAACAATATAACATCTGTTAAAATCTCTGCATGTGAAAAATGGTACTGCACATGTCAATGAATGTCAGTGCCCCTTTAAGGTGGAACAATTTGTTTTTATTGTATTTAAAGGCACCTGTACATATGTAGAGTTTCAGTCCAATAATCCTAGTAAGACCCATTTTAATTGGCCTAAAAGATTTTTATTACTTTTTAGTTAAGTTGTCAATTTTAAATACTAGTAAGTGTCATAGGCTTAAGTAATTTAGGGCTGAGGATTTTCCAAGGGTGCGGCCCACCAGACAGTCTCAAACAGTGTCAACAGCATCTCTAGAAAAATAGCTGGTACATGGAACAAATCATCCAAGAACAAAATCTAAGGAAGAATCATGACATCTTCAATCAAATTAAAGGATCATTTTTTCATAAGTAGTACATTTTAATCTTCTTGTTTCTTTGTCAACATTTTTCTTTCATTAATAGAGGGCCATCATAATTTAATAGAGCATATCATTCAAACCCACGACTAGGTGATTTCACTTTACTGTGCTATTAACTATACTACTATAAGTAACTCCACTGTTACTTTTTGCTATTAATTCTACTTTTCAGTGTCACATATACTTACATTTGATTCTTTTATGTTCACCATTTATTTCAGAGTTGCAATTCACAGAGAAATTGTTAATGTACAAGTTGAGATGCTTAGGCAATTTCAAATTCAACAAGTGAGTGCATTCTTGAAACAAATATTTTCTTGCTTGTGTCTTGGACTCGGAATTGGCACTGTGGCTGAATACAGACAATTAACATCACAAAGTGTCCCTCAAATGCTGCTTATCAAATAAGGAAAAACAGCTGTATTTACCCTAAGCTAAACATAACATTAACCCTAAGTTACACTTACCTTATTGTTGGAAACGGGTAGCAATGCTTAGCCCTTAAGGGACGCTTTGTTTTGGACATCAAAATCAATGGTGCATGTAATAATATTAAATACGTTTCCGGACACAAGTGTAAAAGCTTCTTACACTTTATGCAGAATAGGCACTGTGGCTGAGTTGTTGGGGTCCTGTGATTGCAATGTTGATTTTCAGGGCAGGCCTCAAGTCCTCCTTCTGACTGCTAGCTGAAGATGGTCTGAGTAATCCCCAGTTCAACTTCTGGCTACAGTTGTTCAAAAGGTGGATAGCGCTATCCACTGGATAAATCACTACCCAATGGATAGCGCTATGCACCCTTCGAACAACTAGGGCCAGGGCTGCATTTGTGAATACCCAACTGGTCTGTTACCTGCCATTTTTATTCTTAATTTTACTTCTGTGGCCACTGATCACGCACGGGTCAAGAAGCACTGGTCTTGACTCGCGCATGATTAGCAAAGATAATGTGAACTGGAGAAGGCCTACACGTGTGTCCAACTACTGGCGTTTACAGGTTAAATGCAGTGGAGTGGAATGGCCCTGAAAACCCCAAAAGAGGATTATTCATTTAGGTATATAATTTATTTCTAATTATCTATACCACCACATAGCCACAGGAGAAAGGCACAGTCATTAATTCCATTACAAACGGGTATTTTGTTAAAAAGGAAACATTGCTGTGTGTATCAATATGGATTAATTTTGCATGTTCTTGTTTTCGCATGATCGACACACCATTGGTGATAAAAGCAAACAGACATTGGGATGATAGCTTTGCCTTTCTAAAGAAACATGTCCTTTGCTTAAGAGAGTGCCTTACTTATTGCTATTGACAAAAATGGTTAAAGATTTTCAATACTTTTGTTGAACAGAATGAACTCAAGGGATTGATAGAAAAATATTCAGTAAACGAAGCCTTGGTGTTGGAGATTGAGCGTTTAAAGGAAGAAAACAACAGACTGAAATCAAAATACTGAATATAATGCCCTGAAACAAATATGGTAAGTAGACTGTCGTATGAACTTTGCACGACATGTAAAATCAGATTACTCAAGTGAATCAAATGACTTTCTGGCCAAAGAAAAAGTTATTGTTAACAATATGGTGGTTGTTAATATTGAACGGTGAAAATGGGTTTGTTATAGCTTTGGTTTTGGGCAACTGTTTTTAATGATTGGTTTAAAATAACATGCCACATTCTCAGCTAATGATTAGGCCATATTTTCCTGCCCTTAGAGGTGAGTGAATCATGATATTCTGCTTGTTTTATTGCTGAAGTGATGAGTTTGTTTTTGGGTTTGTAGCACTCATTTGATAAACTGCATTACAAAAATGAAACAAAGTATGGCTCAATTGCTTACATGAGCAGCAGATCAGTAGCTGCAGCAAATGGATGAGTTGACTCAGTTGGTTGAACAGCTCACTGCCGTGCAAGAGGAGGTCATGCGTTCGACCACATCCGGCCATCAACACTCAAAATCATGAAATAACTGAGGAGCAGGTGCTGTCTTTGTAATGGCAGCTGTGAATGGTCACTTCAAGTTACGGCAACAAACTGAAGGCCCCTTCTCACAGCACAAGTGCGCATTTTTGAAGAACCGGCACCATGCAAAAACTCATGCATCATGTTGACAGAAGAGTCCATCATTCCTAATTAAAAACTGAGAGTTCTAAAAAAATTGAAACTGTAGTACGTCAAACCTTTAAGATAATATTGACAGTAGGAGGAAATACGAAAATATTGTAGCTTTTTTTTTTCACAGCAGAAAAGCTGTAGTCGACTATCGCAAGGGATGATTATTGCAAAGTTATCCCGAGAAATGAAATTGCTCTTTGGGTTGTGCTCCACCTTGCAGGTCTATGTGTATCCATCCATCCAGGCAAGGAAATGGCTACCATCGGTTTTCATGTGTTTCTGTCCTTAAGGTCCGTTCGATTGACCCTATTCCGGAGTAAGAGTCCGCGGAGTGATGATTTAAAACGGTATGTCTGGCGTTTTGAAGCAACAAGGATAATAAAGATCTTTTTAAAATATCATTTTAGCAGGTGTTTGACAATTTTAATGTGATTGTCCGTAAAAGCGAAGGATTTCTAACTTTTATTCCACATATTCCTATTCCGTAATAGGGTCAATGGAACGCATCACCCGTAAGATTGGACTACCGGTATGAGTAAGACTTCGAGAGCGAGTGCAAGTTTAACAGTTTGAAGCACACTGTGTTAACCCACCTGGCTGAACAAAAATTGTTGGACGATCAAACATGTTCGGTAAACCAACATTTTAGCGTTTGGCCACCATTCAATGTTGGCCAACATGTTGCACGCGCAATGTGATCAGAAATTGAGTCGATGAAAGGATGTTTGACACCGTTTGGCCACCCCGTAATTTTCAACATGTTGGATCATTCAATATTTATCGTTTGGCCAGGCCTTACAAGGGCGACCTATAGATTTATAACCATACTCCAGTCTAAAGGTTGTTATTAAACTTAAATTCCTTTATTTACCCAAATGATTAACAACAAACCAATAAGGAGTTTTCACTGTGTAAGATAATCTTCATTTGTTTTGGGGCGATGGTGGCGTTATGTTGAAAAATAAGTATTTATGCTAAGCTACTTATTGTGGTTGGCAAAAAGGAGAATTTTTTCCGAGGAGAAATTAAATTATTTATTAACTTTAAAAAAATACCAGGTTTTAACTGTTTTGCACGTTTAGACACATTCATGAAAGTGTTTTGTCCTTCAGAATCAAATATTTGCGAGAGTTTCACAACTACTTAAGCCTAGTAGGTGATTATTAGGCTCTGTTTACAAGGAGGCTAAACGTTTGTCGACCACTCTCCTCAAGGGGGATTTTGGGAAATTTGAAACTTAGATAGAAAATTAACATAAAAAGACTTTAATGTTCGGGGACTGAGGTGAGTTGGGTTATCTTATGAAAGTATTTTGTCCTTTAAGCTGGAGGTTTTGTTCAAATGACACTGAGCTATTTTTTCATGTTAAGAGATTTAAATGTTCTTGGAAACACTATTTCAACAAAATTACATTTTTCAGCAACAGTTAACTTTTAACAAGGTATTTTAATTGGGAGGGATAATAGTCTATGAGCCTTACTGTATAAGTGCGAAGTTGTTCATAGTAAAACTGCATTTACAATACTTTGCAGAGGTATTGAGAGTGAATCGACGAATTTTCGCTCCAAAGCCATGCGAAATGTTGTTTCCCTTGTCGCTATCAAACAAGTTCTCAGGTACTCGGATTTAGTGATAATCGTGAAGTAACGACGAAAAGAAACATTGTGGCTTACAGTTGGTATTCACTGAGATAAAAAACCTCAGTACCATCTCAGACATTTCGCACTGGGTCTCGACCTGGAAGTGAGGCTTAAATAATTCGGCGAAGGTTGGGTGATTGTTGTGAAATAATTTGGATATTTCGGATTCTTAAGGAGCAACAAGGTTAAGGTTTCAGCGAAAGTAGTCTGTCCAGCTTTATATTGGCCTAGACCTAGTATGAAATACATGTAAACGGTGAAGTGGTTAAGTCTGCCATTTGAAAATGAGACAAGCTGCGCGCAAGATATAGTGTGTGTGGGCATTTCGATGGTAAATAATATGTATTCAGCACAAAATTTGAATAGTTAAGGTAAAGGAGAGCACTAAGCATTTTTCTTGTTAAACTGAACATAAAAAGGGCGTAAGCGCGTCTTTTTGTAAGTAAACTCCGCTTGAACAAGTAAGAAAAAATACATGCAAGCAAAGAGTGTAACCGAAACAACAATCATCGACGATTGTTACAAATTGGTCGATTGCTGATATTTTTTTAAATCCTTTGTTTGCAATCACGTGATAAGACTACCATGTTGGTGCCTAAACAATAGAAAAATGTAGCTTAAGTTTTGCATAATAATAGAGTCAAATTCGCAAAAGACTTTTTCGCTGTTGTTCCTTCTACCAACGTGGCTGCCGTGACGTCAGGTGTAATCAAAGAATTGGGAGACAGACTGGACCCGAGGAATTGAGTCCAAGCATTTTTCGACTTTAATTGGATAATCCGGTTTTATGTTGTCCGTAAAATCCGCGTACACAAGGCGTAACATTTGGAAACAAAGTTATTGGAAATTGCATGAGATCACGAATACACCCACTCATCCCAGCTTTATTCGTCAACCGTTAACGAAGCAAATCCTTGGACCTTTGTACTACCTTTATTATTTGAAGTTTTGTGCGGTTTTAACTATTTACGCTTCGGGGGATGCCACCGGATAGAGTTGCAGTTTTCAGTATTTTATGAAATGTTAACCTAAATAGTACTGTGTTTAAATCACAGAATCCATGTTCAGTCAGAGGACACTAATTAATTTACGTCTTCTTGTTGCAAACCACGCAGCTTTCAATTTCCCTTGCATAAGTCATTTGATAGTCTCATGCTCTGTGTTTATTGTAGACTCAACAGCATAAATAAGTTAAAGAGTGCAGGAAGGAAGTTGCTATGAAATCACTTCGATGGTGTAGTTTTCTTGAGTGTATAATAGAAAAATGGTATGTACTTTTCGCGATGCAGTGTATATGGTCACTCGTGATCTTGTGAAAGTACTCAAAACTGCACGAACCGAAATGCACTCCCGTTCATATGATTTCCGATAGTTATCAGACGCGTTTTGTTTGTTCCATCCTCGAAATGGCGGATTTCGCAACTATTCAGCGAAGTGGAAATGCATGGCTAGTGGTGGATATTTACCGAACCGCGAAGTGAATAGTTGTGAATACCACAAAAAGTTGATGTTAACTCATTTATTCCTGCAACGATTACAATATTTTCAGGCGCAAGTCCCGTGCGAGTTGCTCAGAGGTGAACAGTTAACAATTATTCCATGAGCGCGCGTTGGATATGAAAGTTTATCGTATAAAGTTAAAAGAACCTCAGTTTTTGCTTTAAAGAGTAAAATGAGCTCTTAATCAAAACCACATGAAATTTTGTACCAGTCCTGGACCAAATGTACTTTGTAAAACTGTCCGTTTCTAAGCGATCATTTAACTAAAAAGAGAAAAACGCAATAGACTTTTTATGGAATTATAGATTTAATGTGCGTGAGTTGAGTAAGAAAATAACTACAAGGTATTTTATCTATTTATAATGTGCTTGTTAAGTATTTTCCTAGGTCACAGTTTTTTATAAATAAAAAAAAGTTGAAGTTTAAACCGTTCATTTTGTCTCAGAGCTGAAATGAA
>NC_090875.1:3861760-3866760 GCF_036669935.1 Montipora foliosa | reverse complement strand
GTGTTCCGTTTCTGGTTAGCCTGCGAACGCAGACGTATTTCCGGCGATCGTTTCTGAGAAACGACCGCCGGAAATACGTCTGCGTTCGCATTTGGAAGATCGCTGCGTGTCATGGGAATGGTTGCTTGGGAATGGTGTCGAGGTTGCAACAAAAACAAAGCTATTTCCGGAAAATTTGGTCATTTCGCTTTTCAAGGGATTCTGAGAAACCCGTTGGGAGAATTTAGATCAATCTTTCGTTGACTGCGGAGTTTGTTCAAGTATTTCGAATGGAAGAGCAAACAATGATGAAATATGAAATAGATGGCGTTGAACCTTATATGCCTCAATCTCAATTCCCACCGAGTGTGATGATTGGAGTTTAAACGTACATGTTCTCCCTGGTCTTGTTGTATTCTCCTAGCCTGTCATGCATCATGACGTATTGATCTTGGTTATTCCCCGAACTTTTGCAAAACGCTTTTATTTGCTCTCAACCGCAAGTCTCAGCAAGTTTTGCAGTGCAACTCGCAAGGAGTCAGACGGAACGAAGAGTAAGTACAATTTGGATTGATTTATTGAGTGTTAAACTTAGTGTCAAATTGAGAATATGCATGTTTCAAGTATTTTCCTGTCCAAATTAAAGCAAGCCTTCACTTCCGGATTCTTTGTTTATCCGCTGCGCGCGATCAGCATTCTCAGCTTTGCTTTCTCAAACAGTAATTCATTAAGATAAAGGCATGAAACCTTGATCGTTAAAAGCTGTACGGTTCTTATCGGAGACAGTGCTCAAAGTTCGCTTTGTTTTAATGCTAGAGAGCGTATCGAGGATCACGTCGGCGAACAATTCCATAGCGCAATGCAATTTGATATAGTAGTTCACTGAGAACACATTACAAACTCACTTTTTTCGGTTCAATTGCGTTGACGTGTTACTAGAAACATTCCCAAAAGATACGTAATAAAAATAACAATCTTGAATCAAAATTGTTTAACTGAGCGCTGAACCATGGACAGAAGTGGTTTCATCTTAGTTGAAAAGCGCTTGTAACCTCACCAAATACGAATTTGAACATAAATTGGATTCTCACAGCAATATTAATCGTTATAAGTCATTTATTTGCGTCAGATGTAACAAAATCAAAGTTTCCGAAACGCATTTGGTTTGCCCGTAGCTGGAGAGTTGTTTGTCACCGGCTTTGCTAGTAGCGCTTGAATATTCGATGCCTTCAGGCTTCAACTTGGATTGGGCGCTTGGACTTATTTGAGCTCGAGAGTAAACTTGAACTTTACGTACTCTATGACAATGGAGTTTTAAATTTGCGCTTCCAGTTTTCGGTTGCTAAATTTTAAGGGTTGTTAACTTTCCTGTTGTGTATGTTTTTCAGACTAATACATGCCCACGACATGACTTGTGGTCGTCGTGTGTCATAGCATTTTAAAACAAGTTGTAAAACGCTGAGACAAATCATAAGTTCTGTCGTAGGCCTGTGGTAAAATTAGCGATAATGTATAAACACTTATACACTGACATTCAATTTAGCTGTAAATTAGCGGCTAAGTTTGTCGTCTGTAATATACAAGTCCCTTTTAAGTTAGCCGTAAATTAACGGCTAAGTTGAATATCAGTGTATATAAAATCTCGTTTATTTTATTTATACTGAGTAAAACCTTTACATGTATGTAGAGTAAATGTAATGAAAATGTTCACTTACGTATATATATAATAAAGAACTTACCCCCTCTAACAAAATTCGAGTTAGCACCAGTACAATTTCAGGACAATTTGGAGTATTACCAATGAAATTGAATCTGTTAAGTGATACAAAGTTGTGTAGTTGTAGCATTCGTCTATCATTTTCAAAGTGGCCTTACATTTCCAACTCCCTCATTCTTTGCTGCATGCATATGGTCTTCCGTGTAACTTTCCAGTCTTGTGTATTGGTACAGACAGATCTGGGAATCTTTCAATGTCTAAATCCACAAGAAGGAAAGGGAAAGCAGATTACAAGAACTCAAGAAAAATCACAACAAATATAATCAATGACAACTTCTAATAATTGTTACTTGTCTTTCTTGAAGTACACGTCTCTGTAGTGTGAGTGCACATCAACAACAAATTAACAAATAATAATGTTTCTCTTTTTCAGTGGAAGATCTGGCAGATGATATTAACCAAATGGTCTTTGTAGATGCTCAAACTGGAGAAGAAAGCATTGAGTTGGTTAATAACTGTGATGAGACAGAACCCCACGGTGAAGCAGCAAGAACGGATATTTTAGAGGTTGGTTTTTTACCGTCGAATGAGCAGTTTAGGGTCAAATCACTGTAATATATCCTTCAGTTGTTGCTTCTCTACAAGAAAATTTTTATGAAGAAGTGGACCGGGTAGGATGGGAATTTTGTATTTCCCTTCAGTGCCATCCCCCTGATTTGATGTCAACAGCCAAAATGTTCAGCAATTTGAATCACATCTTTTGTTGGTATAATAAGAACAGTATTATTATTATCAACAGGAATGGCAGGGAAAAAAGTCAAATTATTTACCAACAGGAAATTAATTTAATGAAGGTTCAAAAGTAAGACCTTAATGCAGCTGGAAGAAGTGTGCTTACATTTACAGAGTGACAGCCAAGGGCGCTATAAAAGAGCATTGTTGTTCAAACTGAGTTCAGAGAACCGTCCAGTGGTATAAGTCTGATATTGCGGGGCTGCTGTGACATGATACTCTAGAATTTAATGATGAAGTTTATTCACCTAACAATTTTGTTTGTATTTTCTCAAGGCTCAAGAACTTCCAAAGAATACCAAAGGAGAGCTGTATTATAGTACTCAAGAAGGTCTTGATGTTAGCAAGAGCAAAGTCCAGTCTCGGCCAAAAATTGGTATGTTTCTCCTCTATTTAAAACAATGTTCTTACTGAAAAATGTTTGTTTAGCAAAACACTTTTCATTTAAAGTGGTTAAAAATAATATTCTAGTTCATGGTTTAGTGTAAATTCCTTGGGGAAAGGTCTTGAGAACTAATAATAACACTAATTGTATTGACAAAATTGTCACAATGTCGAGACCCGAACAGGAAGTGGGAAATCAAGCAATCATCTATGAGGTTGAGGGATTTGAATGTTAATTATCAGAAGCAGCTCTTTGAAGGTAACATGTAAATAAAAGTCTGCTGGCTTTTTGCAGGCAAGGGAGAAAGGATTAGGGAATATCCTGCACACATCTCCAAAAACTTCTAAAGCTGCTCCCCTGATTATGGCTGAACGGGAGCTACATGTAGATCGAAAGTCAGCTACCCCTTCAGGCTTGGAAAAATATTACAAAACTCACAAAGTATCTGCATGTACATATGTTGAACCATTCAATTAAGGCATATTAAACATTTATCTCTCATTTTGTCACAGCCATTTTTAATGACGTTGTGTCTCAGCTGAACAACTCATAGTTTACCGGTAATTTGCAAATTAGTTTTAATCAAACTCGTTTTCAAATTTGTTAAGTCACATTTCCCATTTTAATCTATCTATAAAATTAACAAAGTTATTTGGCCCCACTGTCTCTGACAAAGAGTGACACAGCAGCTGAAACTTAAGTCTCATGAACTCCTGCAGATTTACAATCCATAAAGATGGAACTTTACTCTGATTGATTCGTGGTACAACATCAAGAAGTGACTTATAAGTCAACAGTTTTAACCCATTTAGCCAGGGTTTTTTGTTTGAGGCCAGAGGCCAGACGTTTCATCTGGTCGTTTCACATTCGATGTCCGACACTTTGATGCCAATATTTATTAAAGGGGTTTGTTTTGTTTTTTATTAATGTAGTTAAATACAGTAAACACGGTCCGCATATAAGAACACTTTTTTCAGGATTAAAGCTGATTGTGTTCTTATTTGAGGGGTGCTTAGCTAGTGAGAAATCAGCCTGAAAGTGGTCTTAAAATTTTCTTAAAATCAGTTTCAGAACTACTTCAAATTACATATTACTAGAGGTTTAATTAACATACAATGCTGTTTTGTAATAGATTTTATGGTTTGTAATGGTCCTGAACACCATAGTACAGTCAAAGCTCTCATAAGCGACCATGCACCTCAGGAATTCGAAAAAGTGGTCATAACTGGAGCTAAAACAATAGAGGCTGGTCGCTTACGAGAGCTTTAAACATAAAGGGTTGGATATGTAAATGAGTTATTAATAGTGTTGTATAGTGTAGTATTGTAGATAATAATTATTTAGTTATTGGCTGTCTTAGAAGGGGTTTGCGAAAGTATATTTCACGCATCCACAGAGATTAATAATTTCTAATTTCTTATTCAGATGATTACAATTAAATTGCGTAGCACAACAACTGCCAAAAAGTGCTAACGCACTGTTACAGCACTAAGGCGCAATTATGACATCATGTATCAGTTTTCTGTATAAAAAAGTAAAACAGCAACGGTTCAGATAACAGTATTTTGAGTCTCCTAAGACTTAATAAAGAAGCTCTTGATCGATGATTGTTTGAATGAGTGGAGTTGTGAATCCACCAAGACATCTTTAACACGTGCAACAGCTTTACACAGTTCTCCGTGGCCCTGTCAATCGGAAAACCCTGCCAATTTATTAACAAGACTGAGAGTTCCCTTGACAGAATTGACCTCTGGAGTCTTCAAAGGAAGATCAAAATCATCGCTAGCTTCGTCGTCATCACTCTCCTCAGCAATCTCTTCTACAATTTCAGAGCGCAAATTCTCTCTCCAGTTTGGCGAAGAGGTGTCTATCGGTGGCTCATATGCGTCTACGTCATCATCAAAGCTTGACATGTCAAGGTCTTGCCCCGAGGTAGAAATCTTGGACAGCAAAGTTTCCATCTCAAGCTCCTCCTCGTCAGCAAAAGGATCGTCAATGTCAATGGCTTCTGCTTCATTGGGATACATCCCCACGTGCTTGAAACACCTAGTTATAACTTCTGGCTGCTCCTCCTCCCAAGCGCTCAGCATCCACCTGATAGCCATCAATAAGTAAACAGACTTGATG